>NW_024468602.1:3938-72317 GCF_001632365.1 Laetiporus sulphureus 93-53
GCAGAGCACTGGGGCGGTCGAACGAGAGGGGGGGAGGACGCTGAAACTGTGAGTGCATGCGCCGTGGTGCGACGCCCGATACAGCCCGATGGAAACTCACCTGATGTAGCGTTCCTCCCGCCCTACGTCGGCTCTCGCCCACCTACGCGCTCCGTGAGATCCCCACCTCGCGCTCCTGCTGCGGCGCCGCTGGCGACGGTGGGCCGGCCTTGTAGACGTGCGCGCGTTCGTGACGCTACGTTGACGGCGATGATAGCGTGGCCGTACGCGGTGGAGTTGTCTCGTTCGGTGCGGGGAATGTGGTAGCGGCGAACGAACGACACGGCGTGTTTGCACGCCGTGGTGGTGAGGGACGCGAGCGCACGCACCGGTACGCTGTGAAGGGCGAGAGCGACGGCGGCTCACCTAGTATAGCGTCCCAACCCGCCCTACGTCCGCTCTAGCCCACATACGCGCTCCCTGAGACCCAACGACTGCCCTTCTCCTGCGTCGCCGCTGACCCATCGCCGTGTTTTGCATGCGTTCGCTCGCTCGCAAGCCGTTGTGATCGGGTGATGGCGTGCGTGCATGGCGGATGTGGGAGGACTGCAGAATCGATTTGAGCAGGGAGAATCCGGTGGTGGAGAATGGGGAGAATTCGGTGGTGGTGGACGGGGAGAATCCGGTGGTGAACGAAGGAGGCGGTGGTCGGTAGGAGGTGGGTGCTGTAGAGCGCGCGCGCGCGCGCTTGTTCGCTGAAGAGTCAATATCGTTCGAATGAAGGCTAATACTCACCTGGAAATTGAGAGCGGACTCCATGCTAGCCTCAGCAGAAGACAATGAGAGTAAATGGGAGGAGATAGACATGAATGAGGTCGAAGGAAGATGAGGGGAGGACGACGCGAGCACACTCACCGATCGGGGAGTCAGACGCGCTGTGCACATGAGGGGAAAGGGCACGTCGTGGAGGCTTGAAAACAGTACCGACGGACTCGAAATTTTGCAGTTGAGTCATTTAGATGTATTGCTAGGGGGCCCCAGCACCGACAAGCGAGCGGATTGCGATGCACGAGAGAAAAAAGCAAAAAGTCACCAGGACCATAACGGGCGCTTACCGACTGAGTTGAAAGGGCATCCCGTAGAAACACAAATAAATTGCGGAATTATGAGAATTTAATTAGCTGGGTGCTTGAGATGTAGAGCGAGGGGGCCCCAACAAAACCGAGGTGATAGAAGTAACTGAGGGTCTTAAAAAGACCAATATTGACCAAACCACCACCGTGAGGAAACCCGCCCGATTGGGAAGCCTACAGCGCCCGTTCCGCTCAACTGGGCATTGGGGCCCCTTTGGGGCCTCCGAGATTCGAAGCCTGGCTTTCAGATGAGGGTATTTTGAAGAGCATAGCACAAGAATTGAATGTGCTATGGAGGGCCCTCTGAGCATGGCCGTTAGGGGCTAACGGCTCCCGGTATATAGATAGCATAGCACACTGACTCACGATAAGTGCAGAGAGAAGCTGCGACTGTCCTGTGGCAGTTGCTGCCTCCACGTCATCCCACACGCACATTCAAGATATCGATGCTCCGAGGACATTACCCATTAAGCAGTTGGCAGCTGCATCACCGCTGACCGCTGCGCCGTCAATTGCCAGTAATCAGATTCAAGGTGTGTTTGGAAGGAACACTCGAGCCAATGTGAGACTAATCAATCATTGTTTCATAGCGAATTTGCTTTGGGCTGCAGTACCTGCGTCAATGTTCTATGGCACAGGTCAGAACAAATCAGCTTAGAGCGCATCATCTATGCTCAAATCCTCAGCTCTCAGTGGCTCCTCGAGACCTCCATCTGCATTATTCATCAGAATGTTCTCGTCAATGCCTGTATGAAGCAATAATTCAATATCCTTGTCTATCATGTCCCGGATCACGAAGTTAGTTGTGCAGCCAGCACATGTTCAGTTTGGCTGGTGTTCCTGCATGTAAGCCTGCAGCACACATAAAGCCTTTACCATATCCTGCTCGCCATAGGCTGAACTTAATCCGTTCAGATGATAATTGCGCTCTGCATTACGAGTGCAACTGCGATACACCAGGATGTTCAGTGATTCTGTGATGATGCGATCTTTTATGTAGTTCAGGCCTTCACCACCGTATTTGTCCTATCCATTTACATTAGAGTTATGCACTCTTTCTCTGGTATATGACTAACCTTTGTGAACAGGTTGTTCAGCTCGACAACCCAGTCAACAGCACGGAATGCAAATGGTTTGCTGGTAGGATTCACCAAGATATTCATCCTGATAGCACGTCTGATATACGCATATAAGCTTGTACACAGAATGTAAGGACCTCGACATGCTAACCTCAGGCGGTCGGGATATACAAAATGCAGGTCAGTCATGAATTTCATCATCTGATTAGCATACTTATGTTTGCCGGTAGCCTTAAATAATGCGATCCAAATCAGAAGTAAGGTCTCCACTCATCCGATGTCACCTGCGTTCATTGCATAGCTAATCTCTTCATATAGCAGAAGGTATTCATGCATTAAAAGCACATTCTCTCATTGTTGATCACGAGCATGGGATGGTTGCCGCCGTGTGATGTAGATTGCATGACCTTCGCTGTGAACATAGTGCCGTGCAAGATCATCAGCAATGCAGCACAGGTCTTCTATTGATGGATCAGAATCAGTGAGATCCTCCAGGGTTTTCCAATCTGCATTCCGTTTCACAGCCTCAATGTGCCAAGTGTCAAGGTGCAATGCTATACCTGCATGATTGATCACGTCATGCATCTGATGAAATTTTGGACTCGAGCCTATCTTCCCTGTCTCCTTTGGATGCAGGACATCAATGTAATGCATCAAGCTATTGTCATCATGACGTGAGCTGGGTGGTTGAATGAGGAGCCTCCAGATTGCGTCTGCACAGACCATCTTCAAATGAAAGAGTCCCGGAACAAAGATAACGAATTGATAATGTCGCCAAGGTGTCTTCTCGATGCTTCGAACCTTGAGAATGGACTGAATCCTTTCACAGGTGCTCAAGTCACCATGGACCAAAGCAACATATTCAGAAATGTCGACTAGTGTGGAATTTGGCTGCCCATGTGTTATCTGTTCAGCAGGATCTCCTACGCCTCCCTGTGAGAGTAAGTTTGAGATTGCCTCAATGTTCCCATCAACACGAGATTGATTAATATCCATAGCTCATGTCGGATGATGCCAAAGCTTTGTGACAGGTATCACATCAATATCCTCTGCTTTATCGATTGTAGGGATGAGCTTTCGGAGCTTCACTGGCCCATGATGGATAAGGTCATGTAAGAACTTCCATGAATTGAATCTGCCTCACCGTGTAAGACCTGATGGATGTGTGCTCTCCGAATGCAATGTAAGAAGATCATTGAAGCTGTGGTGTGAAAGCAATGTGATGGATAATGTAGGATTCAATGGAGACTTTTCTCAGAGCTCTCGTCAGCAGCGTAGGTCCTCCTTTGTCACACCATGGTTAAGAAAAAGTATGTCATCAGAAGTTAAGTGCAGCAGAGTCTCGGATGATTTATCAACTTTTGGTGTCATTGTAGGAAGGTTGATGTTGAAATTGTCATATCCGTATGCAGCTACTAATGATTGCCCCAACTCGCGAATCGCTTTCGCACTTTGTCGGGATAGAGATTGGATGGCAGTCTCAATAGTGTATGGAGAAATTGAAATTCCCATGTGAGCAAGGGCCTTGATGACCTTGTCAGGAGTGTTGCACGAATGGAGAAATATTCCATTGACTGCTGCGAGCGCATTACATTTCTGGCTGAGTGAATGCATGATGATTGAGATTATAACAACCACTTTCTGTGTACTGGTAAGCAAAAGCTGTTCAACGTAGGGTGCAAAGCCTCACAATCTGCCGCAATGCATTTCGACGCTCTCGCACAATCCACATCCTCTTGGTGTCCTCTTCCTTTTCCTCGACTTCAGGTATACTGTCACCAAGTGCTGCCCAATAGTCCAACTCCTCTGCATCTAAATCTTCTGGGCTTGCATCATTCTGGCTTGTCTGTTTCTTGGCACCCGAGATGAGATAACTTATCAAATCCCACAGATCTGGGGCAAGTGTACGTATTTTAGCTGCCATGTCTTCAATCTGAAAATCCTGGATTTGCTGGGCAGTAGTATGGAGTGCACTAAAATGCCAGCCATTCTCTGTAGCAACAAGTTGTTGGGCTAACTCAAGATAATGCTGCTTCATAACATTATGAGCCCACTGTTGTACTTCGAGTGATGTTTGATTGTGCCGCAAAAGAGTAGTGAGGATTTGTGGGAGATTCACAGCGAAATCTTCAAGGAATGGATCTGGGCTTGAGTCATGGCTTTGCCCACAAAGCAAAGCAATCAGAAAATCAGACAAAGAGATGTGATGTCATTCGAAGACTTCAAGAATATCCCGGAGTGTAGTCGCAGTGATCATTATGCCATTACAAAGAAATGACGCCCCTCAAAAAATAAGGTGATCTGCTACTACAGATTATTATTCAGGCATGCCTTTTCGAGACAACTCATGCCCACGCTCCGTTGTTTGCAGGTGTTTTCTGCCAGCTGCTGTAGGGAGTTGGGGGGCCAATAAGATTGTGGAGTTTGAAACCGGTCAGAGTACGAAAATTGGCTGAAATGTGGCTGAGGTGGCTGATAGTAAGAATCATGATGTACCACCTCTCACACGAGCCCTTCTCAAACTCGCGGAGGTGGATGGGGAGGAGCCTGCAGATGTCGGCGCTTTACGGTGCTTTACGGCGCGCCGTTACAAGAACTCAGCCCTTCCCGAAAAGGCAGCTCAAGACGCGCGCTAACGAACTGGAGCGTCTCGCCGAGTCACCTGTTGTGGCACAACATAGTTCATCCCCGCCATGACTACTCAGCCTCCGACGCCTGAAGAGTTGATATGTGTTCTCCACTTATACGCTGGCTTTAACCAGTCAGCGTATGAAGCTTCCGTCTCCGAACTCCGTCGCATTAGCCCAGAACCGAAAGACAAGGCCGGGAAACGCGAGCGACAGATTGCAGATGCTATTGCTGCTGTAATAACGCGGCGCGAGAAAGAAGTTTCAGCTGTCACTTGGACGGCGAGTAGCCGCAATATCACTATCCACGTCGCACAGAACGGCGCCGTGGATTCGAGCGTTGTGGACCATCTCAACTTGATCTGGACAAAGTTGCAGGCGATCAGCCGATATGGACCTCAGACCTCCGACGAAGCTCTTCGGAAAACTCCCGATGAGGTGTTGGATGCGGACCTCATGAACTTGTGGAGGCAGACACTCTACCATGTCTACACTACTTGTTTTCCCAAGCTGAAAGCTCGCATCATGAAGCGCCGACGAGAAGCGCAGGAGTTCATTACTACCATGAACGATGCGATAGCATCGGATGCCCGATTACCCGACTCGGACATTCCATTGGGCAACAAAATCATTTTGCGCGGGCTGTTGGCTTGCGTGCAACGAATATACGAACTTATCGGTTTGCCTGCGTCCGAGGCCGCGCCTAAGATAGTCGACGTTCTTGCGGACGTGCGACGTGACTGGGCACGAGCGACGGAGGAGAATGGGCTTCCTATGATGAATTGGCAAGCAATTTTTGAGCACCGGCAGCAAGGTGAGTACCGCGGCGACTGTTCTAGTGATAGCTAACGCTGACTACACTGACAGAGAGAAATGTGACGTCAAATTCAAAAATATTCGACTTTCGACGCTTCATGGAGAAGGTCTACTCTCTCCACACCCATATTCACACTCTTTTACGTGCCGCGACATCTCCTCGCAGAAAGGTTATGTTCCATGCAGAACTTGATGTGGTACTAGTGCAACCCTACGCTGCCCTTTCCCGTCCTTTTTCATTTTCGGAAGAAGACATCGGCTCTTTCATTGAAAGTCTAAGTGAATCCGAGACGCCGCATGAGGAAGAGGAGGAATCAAAGTCAGAGGAACAGGAAACACGTCCATTCACCTCGCGAGAGCGTCTCCTAGCCCAGTTAGGCGAGTCATACTCCAAAACATCGCAAGTCGTGGACCTCTCTCGCCAGATCCCTCACTGTGAATGCACCCTGCTTGTATATCACACAACAACATCCACTGATCTCCCGCCACATCCCTACATCGGCGTCTCCAAGCTGTCTTGTTATCCGTGTTACCTCTTCTTTGAGGCGTATCGTCAAGCCGTACCAAAAGAAGTACGGTGGGAGCTCAAGAGGTCACACGGAAAGATCTATCCAGGTTGGGTAAGGCCAAAAGGGTTGTCCCAGGAGGCGAACGAGAAAGTTGAACAGCTCATGGTGAAGAAGTTGACGGAAAGGCTCCGTTTGAGTCTCGCAGAAGCAAAGAAAGCTCGCACACTTTCCGATAGCACGGATGCATCGGGCAATTCCGGGGCTTTTGCATCCTCTGGTAATAGCGACCCAGGTCAGTGGATTGGATTTAAGCCTGCGCTACGGCTGATTATCTCGAGCATGCAGTGTGGTCATCAGTTTGGAATGAAATCCATAAGACTTAAAGTGGTGGGTTTATGTCCACGTATCAGGTTCATGCGTCCTCTGAGGTACGCGAAAGTCATACAGCGATGGAGATTATTGTAATCGATTAGCATTAGAGCATTTGCGCCTGTCGTAACACGGCGACTTAACCGCACACACTGTAGAATTGCTCTTCACTGCAGATAATGGATATTCGACGGTGCGATATCGAATTGAGTACCGAGTGACAATGTTTTGTTGTGGAAAGATGGAATATACAACCGTTCAGGCATTGAAATGAATTTCAGTGCTTCACCCCATACTCTTCCCAGCCATATTCATCAAGCTTCTCCACTTTGGCCATCACCTCTCCTTCCATTTCTGTCAGGTAGCTGTCCATAGCACTTATTCGATGCGGAATGCCATTCCCTAAGATGCGAACCGCCAGCAGCCCAGCATTTGTTGCATTATTGATGGCGACCGTCGCAACAGGAACTCTCCTCTGCAAGTCGAAACACGCACGTAAGTGGGGATGCACGGAAGCGAGATGCAAAAGAAAATACACACGGGCATCTGCACAATGCTATGCAGTGAGTCAACGCCATCAAGCGAGGTGCCCTTAATCGGCACACCGATAACTGGAAGTGAAGTCATCGCCGCAACCATTCCGGGAAGGTGAGCCGCACCGCCAGTGCCAGCGATGATCGCCCTCGGCCCCCTCGCTGCTGCCGACCGTGCATATTCCACCAGACGGTCAGGTGTGCGGTGCGCAGAGACGATCGTCAATTCGTATGCCACGCTGAAATGGTCGAGGATATGTGCCGTGGCGAGCATTACCGGCAAATCTGAGTCGGAGCCCATGATAACGCCAATGAGCGGTCTACGGTGCGAATGACCCTTGTCCGGAGGCAGCGGCGAGTACATCTCGATCTCTTTCTCGTCGCTCAGTGACGGAAGCTGTTAAAGAAGGGGCCGCAGGCGTTCGTGGAGTTCAGCATCGCAGTCCGCGACGATGGTTGATGTGCCCCATCTTGCGACCTTTTTCGGCAGACTTTCTTACCGTAGAGGTGGAGACTTGCGCCAGGTATGGAGAGCGCATATTCTGCTATCGCCTTGATCCGTTCCATGCTGTCTGATGCGCCCAAGAGGTTGAGCATTACCGCCGAAGGAACCTTAAGAGCCGTGGAACCAAGTGGCAGGGACAATATCGCGCGGAGATGATTCTCGTATTGAGATGTATCGCAAGCCTCAATGGTATAGTGTCCCGAATTATGTGGCCGTGGAGCAATCTCGTTCAGGTATATCGTGCCTACAATGGAGACCTTAGCATAATACGGATAGAGAGCGCCGCTGTAATTACCGTCTGCCATGAGGAACATCTCAACGCCAAATACACCAGATCCGTGCAACGTCTTGACTGCCGCTTCCGCTACAGAACGAGCGCAAGAAGCAACGGCAGGGTCGCTTGAGCGCAGAGGAGCAAACACAAGATGGCATATGTTGTCCTTATGAACTGTCTCCACGGCTGGATAAGACACAACGTGGCCGGCCGCCGAGCGCACTACGATGACAGCGATCTCTTGAATGAAGGGCACCCATTTCTCCACATATAATGGCCGGTCACCGAGAGCGTGGATAGCGTCGTCGATCTGGGATACGTCGCGAACGACAAAGTTCCCCCTGCCATTGTACGCCAGTGTACGGCTCTTGAGCATCAGATTTCTTCGCCGCCGAGCGAACACACTCAACGGTAGAGTCAACTTGCATAAAGTCAGACACTGGACAACTATGCGCGGCCAGATGCTGCTTTTGAACGAACTTGTCTTGAATTGTTCGGATCGTGGACGGGCTGGGATGCACACCAAGAGGAAGCGAAGGCTGCACATCATCCAGAACAGAGATATCGACATGTTCGGTCTCCACGGTGAGGACGTCCACCTTTAACGCCAGCTCGCGGATCTTGGCCAAGTCGGTGAAGGATCCATCGACATGCACAATGCGAGGAAGCCTTTGAGCGACAATCTGCTTCGCAGGTGCATCTTCTCCGATGACAACATCAACGTTGAGGCGAGACGCCGCCTCTGCAAGCATACGGCCGCCTCCTAGAACGCGGGAGCATCAAATTCAGTTCTAGGACGTTGTCGAGAACTGGGGTACTAGAGAAACCGGTCACTGTCTGATATTCATTGCGAAAACAGGACAACCCACTCCCACCTAATATCTCGCTTAGATGGTTGTAAGCGCCCGATGCTCAATGCGGGCGCTTGGGCGACAGCCTTTCATTATGGTCGAGGCGACGTGCGGCTTCCTCATCATCAGACTCTTCATCAGATGAGCCTTCCCAACCATCTTCTCCGAGTGCCGTCTCCAGCCCAGGCGTCCGAGAACTCTTCATCCGGCTCACAATCCGAATCAGTCTCTTCTGATATAATACCATCTCATGCAGAAAATGCTCAAAGGACTCGCAGTCCGAAAGTAGCACCGACCAGACGACGATCACCTTCGCCTCCAGTGGCCTCTGCTCTCATTCCATCCTTCCTATTGGCATCTGAAAATCAGATGGAGAACGACCAAGTGCTGAAGGAACGCTTTCGCAAATTCTGGATATCAACGATTGCCGACTCGTTTAAAGAATTTCTTACGCCAAAGGAGCCTAACTTGAAGACACCTCGGCTTTCTCTGCTTATCGAGTCTCTGCCCTCTGGAGCAGACGTGTTCGCGTCCTCTACGCGAGAGATCGCGCCGGATAGGATGTCGTAATGACGAGCCAACAGACTCGCCCAAAAACGCGACGAACCTCAGAAATACAGCACGTTGGCATCGACAACGAACCGATAAATAAATCGAGCGTAAAGGAAGGATAAGAAGGCGCATTGGAGTGAGCAAGAAAATAAGGAGAAGCCTCTCCAGCGTCCCCGATGACGTGCGTCGATGGCGCGACCTAGTCGACGATCGGGTAGAGGGGGAAGACCTCCTTGATGCGCTGCTCGAGCCAGAAATACGGCGTCAGGTATGTAACGTCGGTCGAGTCAGACGCGCCGGTACCACCGTTCAGCAACCCCCAATAGAAAAACAGACGTCAGACAAGGATATCCGGAGCGTTCCCGCAAAGGTTGAGGGAATTGTCTCGTCTGCCCACGGGAGACTAGCTGCAGTCTCCACCTCTCTTCCACAGCCACCACTTCGTCCGGCGAGGGTACTTTCAGCGACCTTTCGTCTGCCGCCGAGCGCCTCAGTATGCCGGATCTCATCCCTACACTCCCGTTCGTGGTGACCGAGGCTCTGTCTAAGGTCTACCACAAGGGCTTGCCCTCCGAACCGCGCCTCATCGCTGCCACCAACCCCAGCCCCTTCGAAGCGCCAACTGGCTCCGAGGCCTACCCTGTCGTCAAAGAGCTTAGGGTGCTGGGTGACCACACCCTCGCTAATGCTTGGGACCACGGTTTAGCTGACCACCTTCGCCGTGGCCTGAACACGATGTGCGTGAACTGGACTAGTATCGAGGCGCTCCGCATCGTCGAAGTCGGAGAGTCGTCCGGCCCGGCCATCGTCTGGATTGGCGTCGAGTTCGGGGCGCTCAGCTTCGGGGAGGGCAGCGTCGTCGCCCTCCAATGCCGCACGTTCATCGACAGTCACAGTATCCACGATTACCACGTAGAAATCCGGGAGTCTCGCGTTATGAGACAGGCGGGCAACAGGTTCCTTGATCCCGTACCCGTGTCCGACCCGACGTTCACCGCTCGCAACCCATACACTGCGACCCTCAGCATCCCGATCTTCGCTAAGGGTAGGCCCTGGGCGAGGGCACAGGCGGCTTCTACCTCAGCGCCGGCGGTGACGACAAGAACATCTTCCTCGTCACTGCCCGGCACGTTGTCCTCCCCCTCGACAACAACGACAACAACGAATACGACCGCAAGAACGACAGCAAGGCGCGTGAAGACGTGGTCGTCCTCAGCACCTCCGGTTTCAACGAGAACCTCACCGTCATCGACGACGATATTGAGGGCCAAGAGTCCGCGATCACTGATGCCAAGGAGAGGATCGATTCGGTCAAGGGCTTGGACAACGTCAAGGAGCGTGAGGAGGCGGAGCACGATTTGCAGAAGGCGGAGGAGGGGCTGAAGGCACTCAGGGCTTTGCGCCACGAGATTGTCGCTCACTGGGAGGAGAAGGAGAACCGTATCTTCGGGGAGCTCACCTAGGCTCCTCCCATCGTCCTCTCCACCAAGCTCGGTCAGTATACCCTGGAGATCGCCGTCATCAAGATCGACGCGGGCATGCTCGACGCCAACAACTACTGCGGCAACACTATCTACCTAGGCAACAAGTACACGCGCCAACAATTCATGAAAAAGGTCTATCTGCACCCCACCAGTACGACTTCCTTCAAATTCCCCGCCAACCGTCTCGTGACGCTCCAAGACCAGGTCCCCGCGAGTGCCCTTGTCAAGCAGCCCATGCTCGATGCCAACGGCGATCCGTGCTTGGTCGTCTTCAAGAACGGCGTCAAGACTGGTACGACCATCGGCAAGGCGAACAACGTTTCGTCTTACACCCGCCACTATTTTGCCGGCCAGTATAAGGAGTCGAGGGAGTGGCCGGTCATTTCCACCGACAAGAACTCGGGCGTGTTCTCCGCCAAAGGAGACTGCGGGTCTTGCGTCGCCGATGCCTTCAGCCGCGTCGGCGGCATCCTCACCGGCGGTTCTGGCGCCCCCGACTCCTGCGACGCCCATCTCCTTCATCATGAAGGTCCCCCACAACAAGAAGCTCTTCAAGCACGTCTACCTCAACCTGGTCCTCGCCTAGGAGGGCACCCGAAATTCATTTACGACGAAATTTTAGAAATTTCTTTCCAGGGACGTCGGCGAGGTTGACTCGGTGATTGTGTTCGTCTCGTTTCTCTCCCCTTTGGGCGCTGACGGCCTTTTGTCATTGTCCAGCTTGTCGGCGATTGTGGGACCTTCCGTCGTGCAGGCCTGAGTCGGTCTCGTCGGGGTCGTGGCCGATGCGAGTATCGACTAGTCGTACTTGGGACAATCGCAACATGTATAGCTCTCTTGCCATCTGTCTTTGCACCGTACCGAATGATAACTTGTGATTTAACTTGTGCGCGATGAACTTAAGTGAGATATTCGCGAGAGTATCTAAGCGCTCGATCTCTCTCTTTGACCTTACGGGATTTTCACTGGTATTGCGTACCTCTCCTCTCCCTCGTCGCATCTCCGACCTCGCTTCCAACATGGTGTAGATGCATGCGCTGCCATTCATCATCTCCAAAGCCTGATTCGCCGGCGTGTTTGGTCAGCAAGCATCGTCACCACATCAGCCTCCTCGCATTTCGCTTTCGCCCTCGGCTCAGCTCAGGTCGACCTCCTCGTACTACCCGTCCTACTGAAAACTAGTATTTAATTCTCTTCAGGTGCGTATCCTCTGTATGCCATCCTCATGCCTTTTGCGCTATTCTTGGGCCTCTGGTCACGGCTTGCTTTCACATCCGGTACCTTAACCGATGATTAAATCTTGCCGTCTTAAACCCTCCATCTCGGTCTCGAGACCGTGTGCCGTCGCTGATTCATCTCATCCCCAGCGTTCCTCTTCCCGCTCAGAGCGGCCCCCCTTGCACGCCCCTCATGATATCGTCCGACGCAATGCCTGCCGCTCGACCTCTAGCATCCATCCAGTCTCTCCCCGCTGAGGTCACAGAGCAGATCCTCATCCTCACTGCCGCCGCCGGCTTTCCGACTGCGATCGCCTCTCTCGCACAGACCTGCCACGTCCTCCATACCATCGTATACCACTCTACGGACCAGCACCTTTGGCGCGAGGTCTTCCTGACCACATTTGACGACCCGAGGCAGGGTTCATCCGACGAAGACCAGCAGAGGGACAACCTGGAGTGGGGCAAGGAGTTCCGACGGAGGGTTTGGACGATGAATTACTTCCGGCGCACGACAGCATCTGCGGCGAGTGGCTCCTATTCTAGCAGTTTAATATTATCTCAGAGCGAACTCACCCTCGCCGAACAAGTCGATTCCGACATCTTCGTTCTGGAATCGATCATTTCCGTCGTACGCACCGCTCTCCCGTTCCCCCCAACAATCTGCTACTCCATTCCCCGATCATACCCCTCTTACATCCCACATGGTCCTGGTATCGAGCCCACCTTCCCAGGCTACTCGATCTTTCCTCCCCAGACTCATCCGTCTGCGCGATCTTTGTCGAAGAACATCTCGTGGCTCGAAGCGCTCTTTCGCCATGGCTACCCACCATCGCTCGCGCAGAAGCTTTCGGGCATCGAATGGGAGGGTGGCGTGATGATCAACGACCTCAGCACGCTGCAGGCCCGTTTGATTCAGGCTCTCGGGCGTGTGGTTTCATATACTGGCTTTTTGCCGGTCCCTCCAGTTGGCAGTGAGGAAGTCACCAACGATAGCATCGCAGATGGCGTAGACTCTCTGGACGAGGCAGACGAAGATGCCGCTAAGGATATGGTCGACTCCACGTGTGATCGGATCGAGCAAGAAGACTTCATTACCGCTTCGGACGATGAAGAACCGGTCGACGACACTGCTGGGTCGTCTTTGCCCGACATGAGCATCGTGGCGCAGAACCGGCGTGCACGTCGCCTCGCACGCATGCGCGCATACAATTTACGCTATCTATCGCCCAACCGATACTGGGGACCGTTCCTCCCCGTTGAGGACAACCAGTCCGCGGAAACCACCTGCGAAGACGAGTGTGCCGAAGAGGAGGACATGACACAGTGTCTGGACTACGACTATTCCAGCAGCAGTGACGAGGACGACGAAGAGTGCGCTCTGTCCGGCTCGCCCGAACAAACTGTGCAACCGCCAGATGAAGCTCTACTGCTCCCCGACTGGGCGTACCTCGCAGCCGCGCGCGTCATCGTCGAGGCGAACCTGCGCGAGGCGGTGGGGCCGGAACAGTTCAACGGGCTGACCGCACTCGAAAGCCTGCGTGCGGGCAGTGCCCCGATGGATGTCAGCGCGAGCGTGTTCAGTTCGCGATGTGTGGAGAAACAGGTCAGCGGTATGGCTGGCGCTTCAGTCCCCTCGACGATAGGGTGCGCATCCATGAGCGACGGGTGGGACTGGGCGGGCGTTACGGGAGTGTGGAGGTGCGTTGTGCGTTGCGGGAATGTCTTCACGTCGCTGACGTACGCTACTCGTAGGCGATGCATATGCTGGCTTGACTATTGTGATTTGAGAAGTGAGTGACACCACATGAACGACGTCCCTACTTTGCTCATCATCATTACATTTAGCGCACAACGTACGTATCCCCGATTGCGCATCTTTGTCTTCGTCATCGCTTACGCCTCTCATCTAGCTCTCAGGTGGCTTCAACGACCCACAGCTCACGGAGGCGGTCCGCATCGTGCCAATGCGCCTCCGCGTCGTATCCTACTCGCCCTCGCCCATTGCTGCATACCCCAACCGACCGATCATCCAAATCGCGGGCGAAACATCGGGCTTGACGACGACTGGGCAGCCGCGCAAGCTCAAGGGCGCCGTGCGCACGCTCGCGGATGGCAGCGTCCGATGGACGGTCATCTTCGTACGTGCAACTCCGCTGCGTGTTCGCGTGTGTGTTTGCTGATGCAGACCTGTGCGACAGACTGGCCGGAAAGACGGCGACCCGGACGAATGGACGAGCGAGGGCGTTCAGATTGGCGGAGTGACGTCTGCGATGGGCGTCCTGGGCATCTGGACGGGCGCGCAGCACGAGAAATCGGATCCTCTAGGTGAGCATCGCGTTCCCCTTTCCGCATGCCATATGTTTTCTCATCTTCCGCGCTTTCGCGAAGGCCCCTTCTGGGCATGGAAAGTAGGTTAGAACACCTCCGACGTCTTCATCTCGACAATATGTGTGGGCTATCTATTCTTGCGCGGGCGATTTTGGGCTGGAATACTTACCACTATGTAGTTAAATCTGTCTTTCGTTACGCATGCGTTGACTTTCGCATTGCTGTAGTTGCTTTCTAATTGTATTCATTCTATGTCTCGGAATCCGCTGTGTGAAGTCATGATATTTCTTGTCGTTGTACCACACACGTATGGGCAAATCACATTATGACAGTTCATAAAACACAAATTATAATGTACCCTACGATTCAACTAGTCACCAGCTACATCATGCGAGAGTCCATGTATCATTCTTGCTGCTCGAAATGAAGCTAGCACTGGTCCCTATGATTGGTAACCGCGCGATCAGCGCAGCTCATCCGGCGGTCGCCACTGACCACCACAGCTGTAGCATTCGCGTCCATACTCGTCGCTCGGCGGGCCAGAGCGAGGGGACAGTGGATTGTCATCCACGCGCTGCTATCGGTGCCCACCGTCGTAGCTGTACCGCTTCGGCTCTCTGTAGTCGTAGTCATCGTGCGGCGGCCTGGGGTATGGTCGCCTGACAGATGGGTGTTGATGGCGCAATGCATCATCGCCGGTCAAGGGAAGGGCCGCCATGCGTGCCATTAATGATTCTTTGAGGTGTTTGCCGCGTGGCGGTGGAAGGTCAGTGGGAGTGATGGGGGAGGACGGGTTTGGCTCGCGGTGGTCCATACTGCTATGCCTTGGCAATGGCGTGGCGTTGGGCTGGGGCATTATTGACTGTATTCCTGTGGTGCAATCGATCACAATAAATTATGTCACAGTTAGGTTATCTGTACCGTGTGATGGTCTCGATAATTGAGTCACTATCGTCGAGGGCCTTTCCGGAAGAGCAGATTTCTTTGCAAGCCTGATTGAGGCTAGCCTATCAAAAGGGCCGGACGGCAGAGGTGGAGGAGTTGCCGTGGGAGCGCGTGGTATGGCTGGTGACGCAGGACGTTCTGTTTTAGTTTGCAGCTTGGGAAGGGCAGATGGTGGGGCCATCGAATGCGCCTGAGAGGCAGTGACTACCGAGGGGTAGGATTCCACTCGCTTCTTCCTGTCAGGGACTTCCCCATCTTCGCCGTCCTCCTCGTTCCGCTTCCTCTTAAGTGGCCGGAGCTTAGCAGCGGCGAGATGCTTCGGATCAGGCTTCATATCCGACGGCTTGAGATCGCGAACAAAGTCGATCATCGCGTTCAGCACGCGCTGGTTCAGCCGGATGTCGACCTCCCTCGCGCGTATGTCCTGACGCATGTGTTTGATCGCCTCCGCGAGTTGTGCGAGCGTCATCTTGTACTTCTGGTTGTGAATGAGTGCGACAGTCGCTATGAACTCAACTGGCGCGAGCTTCTTGACGTCAAGGAGGCGGAATGCGGAGCTGTACGTGTCGTCCTGCGCGAGCATCAGGAATATTTGATACGTCTGGTGGACCTGGTCCCGAAACTTGCTCTCAGGTTCGTCGGGGCGCGAGAGCATCTTCTGCAACGTCGGAAAGGCAATTGCGTTGTTCGCAGACGCCAGATCATTCATGAGGACTACGGACGAGGTGACACAGCGGAAATCGCTCCCGCGGTTCGTGTCCCAGGGGAGCAGTACCGCGAGGCTTTCGTTAACATAATCGTTTTGCAGGTCGCGCACAAACGTCGCCATGGGGCTTTTCGTGGCTTGTAGCTTCTCTGTGTCAGATCCGTGTTAGTGACGCTAATAATCATTGCAGTGTGAGTACGAACCTGCGGGCGTAAGAGCCATGCCGAGTTGAACTCGCTTCTGCGATGTGAGAAGTGGATACTACGGAGAAAAATGTTGGCATACCTGGAAGATCTCCCTCTCATAGTCATTACTTAAATCCTGGTATTCTATGCACACCTGGGAGACATTATCAGTTGATTGTCGGTAGTCGATTAACCAAACACTTTATACCATTTGCTTGTTGCGGAAGATCTTCTGATAGCGCTCAGGAAGCACTCGTATGCTTTTGAACTTGCCAATGTCTTTGTAAACAAGCCTCTCTCCAGTAAATCTGCAGCAGTTGGTTTACCTCAAAGGGACGGACATGCAGAGCGTGAACTCACGAATCCTTATCTGCATAAGAAGTGACCATCAGCAAGATTACTAACGATTTGTGTTCGGAGGCCTACAGTAAATCTGTCGTCCCATCCATCAGCGTCTGAACAGGCGACAGTGTACAATGAACTCACTTCGCCGTTTAGGAATCTGCAACAGAGCGGAAGTCAGTTGCTCTGCGGCGTCATGAACGCAGAAGCTTTGCCTTACCTGAATATAGACGTCAAACGCTGCTTGCCATCGATGCAGACCCTTCGTTCGGAACTATCTTCACGGTATACCACGGCTGTGGCGCAGGATAAGAAACGCATGCTATGTCTTCAGAGGGTCGCACATACCGAAGATGAGGGGAGGAACATAGAAGTTCCTTAGAATGGAGTCGATCAACCCTGGTCGGGTCTGAGTAAAGCTAGTCTGAAGTTCAATATGAGAGACCCGTACCTATTTGCTTAGATTCGGGCCATACCACCTCTTGGAATGATGTTTGGAATCAGTCAACAGCACGGCAATAGACCAGTCAGGTTGTATTCACCACGCTGATAGTCCGGCGAGAGATCAATGTCGTCGCTTACAATTTGTTCTGAGGAATTTTGCGTCGGCGGCTAGGACGAGACAGTCATGGTGAATGCGTACCGTACAACGCCTGTGTAGTGTAGCTCGTAGTGCGGTACGGCTTCAATGCTCCCCGAATTCTGTACTCGTCGTCGTCGTCATCTCCCATCCCCTTTCGCTTTGCACCCCTGCTGGCACGCGAGGACAGAGGGACATCGTCCTCGTCGACGAAGTCACCGTAGTCAGACATGCTTGGGAAATCGAGACAAGACGATGACACGGGTACGTGAGCAATATATTCCAGGAATTTTGGAGGGGGAAATTGGGTGGGAAGAGGTGAGTTGGGCGCAACTGTCGGGATCAACACAGTTCCAGAGTTCTGAGTTCTGAGTAATAAGTGGCACGCCGTCGACAGACGCCCATATGGTGGTGGGCGCTAGACGGTCCCAAACGACTTGACCGCGTCCATCGCGCAGCGGACCACTGCATTCTTCGCAATGGACAACAGTACATTCTATACGCCAACAAATGCCTCTTCATCAAGTAGGTTGCCAACCTCCGTGTTGAGGTCGCGCAAACGTGACTCATTGGCTGCAGAGC
The DNA here is from genome assembly GCF_001632365.1 of Laetiporus sulphureus 93-53. Taxonomy (NCBI): domain Eukaryota; kingdom Fungi; phylum Basidiomycota; class Agaricomycetes; order Polyporales; family Laetiporaceae; genus Laetiporus; species Laetiporus sulphureus. The sequence goes on from NW_024468602.1 coordinate 21,538, forward strand.
TCGAAAGCGGTACGTCGGATGGCCCTCGCTCCGGCAAGTCAGTGAACGCCTCTCATCGCCTCAACAGACCCACAGCTCTCTACCTCTAGGCGGAAACAGCTTTATAACTCATACTCCTCTAATGCGGCTCATCTAAGAATGCAAACTGAGTTGGCAGAGCTGCAAACACTGAGGGCGGAGCTGCAGAAGACGGTCAAGGAGCAGCAGATCCAGATTGACTCCCTCGAACGGGACAGACGCTTCCTGTCAGATAGGGAGGAAGAAGAGATGAGGGAGAACGAGCTGTTAAAGAAAGAACGCGAACAAACAAAAGTATGCTTTATTCCTCACTCTTTCCCCAAACGTTTGGGTTTGAGGCAGTTTGAACGTAGCGTCAACATCGGGATCGTCTATCACAGCTTCAAGGTGATCTACAAAGTCTGCAGGAACAGTATGCAAGCTTGAAAGATGAACACGCGTCGCTAGCCAGAAGCACCAGCCAGACCATCGCCACTCAGAAGTCACAAATCATGGCGCTCACTCGGCAGGTCTCTCTCCTCGAAGATCAGTCAGCAGAATTCAAGCGTCTCGCAGAAGAGAGAAACAAGGCTGTTCAAGAATTACAGATGCAATTCGATGACCTCAATGCGTCGCACGACATGTCCATCCACGAGGAACATGAAGTGGAGAATTGGAGGGTATACCGACCTGAACTTGAGCGACAGCTGGAGAAGATGCATGCGCTTGAGGCTGAGAATGCGACGACACGGTCCGAGTTGCTTCGGATGAGAGATAGGCACGCGAGCATCGAGGTCATGAGGGAGCAGAATCGCGACCTTGAGCGTAAAGCTCGAGGAGCAGAGGAATTGCGAGACAAAGTGGTCCGGCTTGAGGCTGAACTCGAGGCCTCAAGGAAGGAGCGAGAGGCGTGGTGAGTGTGTCCAAGGTCTCAATATCTTGCAGCTGACGCTTTGTAGGGAAATTGAGCATGCAGCTCCTTCGACACCATCGAAAACTCCAGTGTCCATTACCCAGAGTCTCTCAGATCTCCGCCTCGCACATGCACGTCTACTTGAGAAGCACGGCTCTACTGTTGTCAGTCTCCGCCGACGGGAAACCGAACTCGCTGAATCCGAACAACGTGTCTCTGAGCTGAAGACATCGGTAGAGCAGCTGCAAGTCGAAGCACGCGAAGACAAGGACAAGCTCCTGCGTCGCGAGCTTGAGAACTCCATACAGAAGACAGATATCGATTTCTTAAAGGCTATGCTGGTGAGCCCAACATGGCTTCATGAAGCATTCAAACCCATATCCGTGGCTATTGCAGGACTCATACTCTCAGGAACTCTCGCAAGAACAGGATATAAAAAAGGAAGGATCTGCTGCGGAGCGGATCAATCAATTGGAAGATCTGCTTGCTGAGTACAGAGCCTCGGTGCTGCAGACCGAGCAAGACTTGGGTGAGCTCGTTGTTAGTGCTTCCCAGCGTGGCGAAGGCGAAGGTTTCAAACGGTTACGAGACGATCTACGGAAGGAGCAGGCTGCCAGGCTAGAAGCCGAAAAAGGTGCGTCATGCATAGCTTGGAATGAAACTGATAGTCCTCTAAGCACCTTCATTCGTTTAGCCCTCGAAGAAGCGGAGAAAGTTTCAGAGGCACTCGAACAGAGGATCGAGGAGCTGGAGCAGACTTTGTTCGAGCTCCGCGGGGAGATCGGTGCGGGCAGGCATTTGCCGCCGGGCATGCGTGTGCTGTCTCTCAGGGACAATCCGGCGCAGCAGTGGGAAGACCTGAGCAAAGCTGCCATGGACCGTCTCAAAGGCGAGAATGAAGCACTTCTGAATCGGTTGAAAGAGCTCGAGGAGAGCGGAGTGAAGGGAGGTGCAGCTGTGAGCGGCCAAGATTTGGTGCCGCGAGAGAGTTGGGAGGTGCTCAGCAAGGAGAAAGCCGAGCTGCAGGATCAGCTGAAGCAGAAGGAGAAGCGGCTGTTGCGGCTGCAGCAGGTGCGCGTTTCTCATCTCCTTCCAAAGACCCCACTACTCACACTGTCATGTCGTCGCAGGTTTTTTCCGCAAAGAGTGCCGAGTTCCGCGAGGCGATCGCGTCGATCCTAGGCGTGAAGCTCGCGTTCTACCCGAACGGGCAGGTGCGTGTGACGTCGATGTTCGACTTGAACGCTGCGTTCGTGTTCCAGCCGACGGGGTCGGGCGAGGGCGAGGGCATGCGGATGCAGCTCGTCGCTCAGGGCGAGGGCGGTCCGGAAGAATTACCACAGCTCATGCAGTACTGGGTAAACCAGGAGCAGTGCATACCCGGCTTCCTGGCGAGCGTTACTCTGCAGTGCTACGAGGCGAGCAAGCTGGAGCAGGAGAGGTCACATGGGCAGTAGTCGATCATTTTCCATCAGGTGTTTTACCCTTCATACAGTTACGCAGGAACGCGAGAACGTTGCTACGACGAGTTAAATTGACTGAATGTAATAGCAGAATTTATGGAGAATCATCATGGCTGTGCAGGGCCGTTGGCGTAAGCGGACTGTGTCTCGTAGGTTGATCAGTTCTAACACCAGGCCGACCAACGTACTCGATTCATATGCATGCTGTGGCGCGAACTGTGACGGCAACTTCAGGCAGCCCCCATCGTCTTATGACTATCCACAGACTATTGCCACGGCTCAAAATCAATCCACGCGACATTCCCAAACGTCCCATTGAACGGATACTGGAACACCTTCTCCGCGCTCGAATACGGCTCATACTCCTCCGGCGTCATCAACCACGTCAGCCCCGCTTCTAACCGCCCCGTGAGGTTGAATCCGGGCCCAACGTCGTAAAACTCGGCCATCGTCGTGTTGTAATCGATCCGCGGGTCCGTCGACTGCCACTCGATGTACCCCGATGGCCTAATACTATCGTCGAGATAGTCGTTCGCAAAGATGGCGCGCATTTGTGCGTTCTTCATAGGTGAGTTGTGCTGGTCAGAGTGAGATTGCGGGAGTAGATGAGGAGAGAGACTCACCCAGGGCCGCCCGAGTGCACACTCGCCAGCGATATCCAGGCTATTGTTCGCCTTTCTTACCGTTGACTCATGTATGTACACCCCATACTTGTTCTCAAATGTCGTGTTCGTTCCTTTCCATGCTGTGATTCCACCCCCACATCCGCGCAGCGTCACCAGCGACGAGTTGATCCACGCCGTGCCGAATCCATAGAAAAAGTCCGTCTGTCCCGCAATCTCGCTGCCGTAAAAGTACGCGTTGCCCAGCTTGCCGATGTAAATCTGCTCATCGTATTCTGAATCAGCATAGCGGGGTTTTGAGATCAGACGAAGCGGTCCTCACCGTGTCCTGGTAGCTATAAAACCCACTATAGTAGAACCCGCTATTCGCATAGCTCACGCTCACCGCCAAGCTGGGCCCATCTGAGTACGGCGCATAGTCATTCACAAAATCCACATTATACACCCTGAAATCCACATTCCCGAACGGTGTCCCGGGCGGCACCGCATTCCCATTGGGTCCCGAGCCCGTTAAGCTCGCGTTCAGCGTCGGCGCGACGGTCAACACGGAAGTGTATGCGTTGTCGCCCGTCCCCGCGACCGCCGCCCAGAACACCGCGACGCGATTCTGCGTGCGCTCTGTCGGTGCGGAGGTCTGCCCCAACAGCGTCACCGGTCCCGGATGCGTCACATTCAGCTGCTCAGTGTAGTTCCCCTCCTCGATGAGGATCGTGTACGCGGTGGTGTCGTTGGGCAGGCTGAGGATGGCGGATTGGACCGAGGAAAAGTTGGCGTGGGTGGAGGAGCCGACGAGCAGCGTGTTGGAGGCGCAGCCTTCGAGTGGATCGCTGGTCGGATATTGACATGCTGCACGGTTGAAAGCAGCGGAGACGGCGGAGCAGAGATATATGCTGACGGCGAGGAGGAACACCCTCGTTCGAAGGGCCATTTGGGCGGCGGGCAGTAGGCAACCACGTCGTTAGAGCCATCGTGTGCCACGCTGCCCTCCCAGAATATATCCTCGAAGGATTGCATTCGATTCGCGTGAGAGCCGAGGATCAAGTGATGCAGCATGCGAGGCTCCCCGGCCCGCCCGCTTTGCGCGTAGCACGCACGCATGAACGCAGCGTCACCTGACCGCGTAGCAGAAGGGGCGCCTGAGAGGGCGGGCGTACCTCGCACGTTCTGCAACGCTGATGTTGTCTTTTGAGGATTTGTTCTGGCCAGAGAGATGAGCAAGGTGCACCCTGACTAGACTGGTTTCGCAAATGTACCATAAGAGAGACAGCATTAATACTGAATAACGAATGTGCACCGGCTCACTCATACCAGATTCTGCAACGGATCACCACCCGCAGCCCTCTCGACGCCCTTCATCACCACCTCGACCTTCTTTCTCCTCTCTGCATCATCCCCCGCGCTCTCATCCTCACTCTCCGCCTTCGGCCCGTCCACCATAAACTCCGCCACGAACCGGGCGACGGCACGCTCGCCCACCTCGCTCATCGCACGCGGACCCCAGCGCCACTCGACTGCATTCGCGCCGTCGTCGCCCGCCGGCGCCGCCGCGGACACACGCCCACGCTTGCCAGCCCCCTTCGTCTCGCCAATGCGTTGTCGTTCGAGGTAGCCCTGCCGAAGGAGCTGCGCGAGGTAGGCGTCGACCGTGAGGGATGTGCTTGTCGAGCGGCTGCTTAGCGGGAGCGTGGCGCCGTGGCCAAGATTGAGGCGTTTCAACAGGCTTCGCAGGTCATCTGGCATTTGTATCAGGACATCGGAATATGAGAGAGCATGATACGGAACACGTACTGTCTCTCATGACACGGCCATCTACCAAGATCAACGCGAGGATGGTGTACAACACGCCGACCGAGCCCAGCTCGTCGGACCGCTCCCAGGCCAGGATGCTCCCCACCGAGCGCGTGCACGGCCCGTCGTCATCCTCGTCGGTGTAGACCTCATCATTGTTCGCCATATCCTCACGCTCGATCGCCAGGATGTCCGCGTCTGGTGCACATGCGCGCTCGATAATCGCAGGGTCCAGCACCGACCGCAGGATGTACGCCTTCGTCCCGATCGGTGCGGCTAGCAGTGGGCTGCATGAGTGGGACCAAATGGACGAGCACAAAGGGACGACGCACCGCGTTTCCTGACGCCTGTGTTCTTCAGGAGCTCGCTCTCCTTGCTGTTCGCGTCCTTGTCCTTCTCTAACTTGGCACCGCGCGTCTGCAGCTCATGAAGCTCCATCCCGAACGTCTTGCGCAAGATGTCCTGTGCGCGCGCAAGCACGAGGTTGAATGAGCGCGTGTTGGATCCGAGAACTGCAGCCAAGTGAAGCACGAAGATAGTAGGCGTAGCACATCGACGCACCTTTCTTTGATATTTCGTCTCTCTTGAGCGGGACCCGCTTGCTTTCCGTGAACAGCGCGAGACGGACGAGATCGTTTGCTTTTCTCTCCAGCTCCTGTACGGGCCCATTTGATCCTTTTGTTGTAGCATAAGGGACCGTTGCTCACGTTTTGCGCGACGTCCACTTCCATGTCCTCGTCCACTCCGTCTGCTGCTTCCTCCGCGTCACTTTGCACCCTCGCGTTGTTGTCTTCTTCTTCATCATCATCTCTTCGTCGATGTCGCCGGCGCTGAGACTGGCTTGGCTGGGGTTGTGAGGGAGGCTTTCGCGCCATAATACAGAAGAGTAGAATTGCGATGAGTGCGGATGAAGTCGAAGTCGCGCTGCCACAGGCGCGTCGCGCGCATCTCACTTGCTCACGCCTGGCACGTATGCGTGATGACCATCGATCACACATAAAACCGGACTCAGTCAACTCGGCGGGTGCATCCAACCAGCAGGCCATGCAGTCTATTTTACAAGAATAATATTCACTGAGCTACAGCCACAACCAGTCTACGACTCCGAGTACTTGCAGAATCACGACGAGAAAGATCCAAGAGTCAGTACTTACTCAAACCCACCTCTGCACTACGACGCTGTTCGCAAGGCGCGCAGCCTCAACCGTCTGGCTGTCATCGTCCAGGATACGGTTGGGGAACGTAGTTCCGATCGTATACGGACGCGTGAGATTCTCCGGGCGGGATCTACGAAGAAGATACGTTGTCAGCACTGCCCGGAGGGAGGATTGACAGACACGTACGCGTTGATGAAGTTGCGTATGTCCCGAACCGTATGCGTTAGGTTCATCCGGCAGACCATGCTATGCAACAGCGTCAGCCGACAATCAGCAGCAACGACCGCAACACATCCACGCACCGAGTACCATCGGCCAGCCTGATCTGCACACTCGTCGTCGGGCGCGTCCGGTCGACTTCAAACCTTGCACTAATGCTCTCTGGAGTGCTCTCCCGAGCGCTGGTAGAAGGCGCTGTGCTGGGCGCGGGGAACGAACCCGGCATGTCAGCGGTGCTCGCCACGCCAGAGCTGCTCGTAGCCAACGGCGGCACCGGCGAGCCAAGGCGATGGCCGCTGCCCGTGAACGTGCTCGCGCTGCTCGCCTTTGTCGTGGGCACATAGTCGTCCTGCAGGCGCTTTACTACCCGCAGCTCGACCGGCTGTCCTGGGGACACGTTGAGAATATGAGGCGGGGCGCGGCTGAGGTTCCTCTCGTAAGGCGATCAGGATAGCGAAAACACGTAAGACTCACCCTGAGTTGATTTCAGCCAGTATCTGGGAGTTCCCAGGTGTGTCGTAGCGCATCAACTCTCCATCTTCAACACTGAACCCATCCCGCCAGAAGGTCAGGTGACGGATTGCGGTCTCCTCTTCTGGTTCTGTGACAAGCGGGACTGGTCAATCGCGTAAGGTATATACATGACGAAGGAAGCACATACCCGCAGGAGCATTAGGATCGGGAATATACTGGCTTTCCACTTCATCGCTACCCAATGTGTGCCCGCCGCCAGTAAAGGTCGAGCTATGAGCAGCGGTGGTGGGAGGACCAGGAGGAGGGCCCGCTCTGCTCGCAATCAGTACACATAGCACGACCTAGTGAACTATGTCACGCACTCGGCCGCCCTACGGAGTAAGTCTCGCACAAGGTTCCCGCCAGGGACGTCACCTCCAGGTCGGCCCGGGTTTTGTACGGATATACCACTGGGTGCCCAGAGAGAGCTCAGACCCGGCAGCGAAACAATATTGAAGTATGCACAAACCTCCTCTCTCCTCCAGCAAACCAGCTCTCTCCCTCTTCACCTTGACGTTCGTCCTCATCCTCGTCATCTTCACTCCCGGCGCGTCCCCCACCGAAACCGCCCATCGGGGGCGCAGGACCGCTGCTGCCTACATCTCTGAGAGTCGCGAACCTGGGTCCCCCAGAGCTGCTCCTGCTGGCACTACTGCAAAGACTATCAGAACGACTGTCGGAGATCGACGGAGATGCGACGCACTTTGAGGATGATGGTGTGCTGTTCCAGCTGCCGATGCGGCCGATCCTGGGCCCAGTGTTTGAGGGCAGCCGGGACCACGGTCTCGTCGGTCGATTCTCGTTGTTCTCTTCAGACATCTAGGACGTTTCGAGAGCAGAGGTGATGATGGAGGTTGCGTGCCAGAATGCGCACTCGACGCTCGCCACAGCCTGCACTGACGCGTCCAGGACCATGTGACACGCGCACGCGTTTTAGCGCGAGTTAGGCTTGAGTGGCCACATCCACTGCTGGGCCCTCTCCAAAGCAGCATCTCAGACAAGGCTGAGGTGCGTTTGGATCTCGCAGAACAAGTACAGCTTTACGCAGCAGACTCTTCTTTTTACAGACACAAAACGAAGTCCACGGTCTCAGGGATAGCATCCTAGGACTGATATCCGAGCACGCCTACGTCGGCTACCAACAGCAACGGTTTTGAAACTACATGTCATTTCCAGTCACAGTCTTACACGTCTCGCGGCGCTGGAGGACCGTCGCGCCTCGCACCCCGACGATCTGGTTCTACCTCCGCCTGACTGGCGTACAGTCCACAACTTACCTCTCAACCTTCGTAGAGCGGTTTTTGGACTCACCCCTCGATATTGTCATGAGATCTCACGTTCTGAAAGGCACTAACTGGACAGTATTTTTACAAAGCCACGAGTGGCGCACGTACACGTCGTACATGGTGCAACTCCTTCAGCACGTCGACCGTTGGCGGCGTTTTTCACTCTTTGCATCGCACGCAGAAGCCGCACACGCATCATGCTCAGTACTAAAGGGCTGCAGAGCGGCACGCCTGCACTGTCTTCAAATTTGGCTGCTGAATTCAGCACCGCTGTTCATGGAGTATCTGTTTCTCGAGGGCAAGCCGTCCCTCGAACACGTGCGTCTCACCCACACGAGACTCGCGATGTTCAGCCCTCCATTGTACCATACGCTGATGGTCCTTTTTCTTTATTTCCAAGCGCGATCCCCCTTTCCGCACGAGAGCCTCCAGACGATATTGTCATCAGCGTCGATGCTCGCCAGGCTGTATATCAGTTGCATCAAGTGTACTCTTACCCAAGGCTGGCAAACGCCTGTCAATGCGCCTGCACTGCGCGAGCTGGACACAGCACGGGAGCTCAATGCTCTCTTGCGATCTCTTGCGAGTGGGAAGCGTTCCTTGTGCTTCCCGTCCGTCGAGAGCTGACTATCCACCAGACGTGCTGCGAAATGGACCGGGATTTCCCTGCACACACCGTGTTGACCTCCACCTTTCCAAACGTGACCATCTTGCGAATGATTGATGTCGAGGCGAACGCGTTTCTGTCTTATCTACGGGCTGTCGACCCCAACCAGGCGCCACCGTGGTGCATCTTGCGAGGTCTGGTGCCCACCCAGTTCGCCATCGGATGCGAATAACTACCGCACGAGGTCGTCGAATCGCGCAAGCGCGCAGGAGCACGGCTCGCCTCGTTGAGCCTTGGCTCACAAATGTACCTCAATGACGGGACTGTACAGTTCTTGTAGCGACAACTCCAGTTGTCCCTCTACCTCCCAACGGGGCCAGGGTTCTTCCGCGACGTGGAAAAGCGAGACGAGCACGGCACAGATAACCTGCTGCCCTGTCCCGGTCATCCTGTTCATCCTGGATGAGCGCCTTAAAGCGGCGCGATAATTGCCAGGACTGCAAGCTCAAGATCAATGCTGCCTTGCCATTGTGAATGTGCTATGGCCTGATATCACATTCAATCTGCAGGCATGTATTGCATGTCGGCTCTGGAGGAAGCACCGAATTGACGGTCCCGCTCGGAGCAGCAGTTCAAGGTACCGTACCGGAGACTGCTTTCTCCACGTGCACAGGCGAACGTATGACCGGAAAGCCTTATACATGCTATGTACAGCAATGTAAATTTTTCTGGCAAAGTCACACCGCAGCAACTTAGATGCGGATGAGTGCGCCCCCAATGTGGTAAGTGTGCGCTGCTTGCTGTCTGAGAAAGGAAAGCGGACTTGCAGAAGTAGCAGAGAGATCCACCGTGAAGTCAAGCCGTGCGAAGTGTTGCCCCTTACCGGTTGCCTCCTATATGTTGAGTTGGTCATTAAATCTGGGTCACGAGCATGCACACTCTTGCGATGACAATGTACATGCGTCAAGTTTTGAATACTGTACCCTTTTGACCACAGGTTCATGGCCCATGGGGTGTGACGCGTGACGCTTCAACTGGGCTGGACCTTAGTTCACGACCCCCTGTGACATGGGACCCCGGACAAAACTTCAGTTCAGTTCAGTTCAGGCGCTTATACCGTAGGACCTAACCACGCGCGAAAAGAGCTCCGGAACGGCAGTTCTAACCGGCTGGTGACGCGTGATGTTTGAACTGAAAGGTCAATTCAAGGGTGCGTGTGACGCGTGACTTAACCTATCACGGAGCTGAGAAGATCTACTGAGATCTATCAAGATCTATCAAGATCTCGCGGTCACGATCGCAGAATCGCGTCCTTCGACACCGAAGACGTCTTTTGATGGCCGATCCAATGCTGGCCGCCCCTGCCTGTGTAATTTCCAGCAGAGGCCCGGGGTCCTAAACGCACAGCGGGTGTTGATCACGTGATTGTCAAGCTGTCAGGAATTAATTGTTGGTGGTGGCCAGTCACAGTCACAAGTCAAACACTCGCACATGCCTTCTCAGTTTGCTCTGAAGATGTATCTGAAGACCGTCACGGCGTCAAGGGTGTTACCATTGACATTTCTGTCCGAGCCATCCGAATTGAAGGAGCAGCGAGTGGTGTGAGCCGTCGAATTGTACTGAGACATCCTTGCCTTGCGCATTGTGCCGCGCACTATTGGCTGATAAATTCATGCTGCACGTATCCACCAATGTGCCTCCCAGAGTAGGAGTCACGCACAAGTCGGCGAGCACTATCAGAGGGGCACACTGGCCAGGGAGTGGCAGATCACCCTGCATACGTCACGCCTAGCAGTAGGGCATGTATTATTCCACATCACGAGAATACACTACAAAGCCAAACCACATATTTAAACGGAGGCACACAATTTCCCGTGCAGTAAACACACCAACCGACCGTCTAACAAAACGATACACTTACAATATTGTGATGAGTGCTGCTCAGGCTCAGAAATGCTGCGGATGCGTCACCTCGATGAGCACCCTTAGACCCTTGGTAATCCCCGCCAAGATCCGCTCCCCCGTCTCACCAACCGTCAAGCACACCTGCCCACCGCACCTCTGGCGCACCATCCCCTCTCCCCCTCCCCCCGACGCACACTCACACTGCATATGCATCGTACCCGACGTCCCACGCAGCACGATCGTCACATTATTCCGGTCCGTCCTACTCACCCAAAAAACACACCTCATCAGATCCAGCTGCCAACTGCCAAGTGAAAAGTAATGAGAAACGCACGTCGCAGGATACCCGCTCTCCCTAACAAGCTCATCCGCCACGCGCCTCACGAGCACCTCATCCACCAGCGTCTCAGGGGCGACGATCACCGCCCAGCTCCCCTTGAACCGCACCAATCCCCCGCACGCCCGCTCCGCCGCCAGCGCCGCATGCAGCGCCGCGCTCGTCTGGTACTCCAGCGGCTCCGGCGCGGCGTTTGCGGCGGTTGGAAAAGCGACCGACGCGGGCGCGGCATTTCGAGGAGAGACCGACGCGGGTGCGGAGGGGGGAGGCTCGGGTATGGATGTGGGGAGGGAGAGGGGGAGAGACGATAGCGCGCTCGGCTTGAACCGCGGTTTCTCTTTATCCTTCAGCGGCGGCGGCGGCGGCGCGCGATGCCACCCATTCGTCGTCGGGTCGCGCGTCCATCCTTGCTGCATCGCAGACGCGTCCGTGTTCGTCGGCGGTGTCTTGCGCTTCTCGTTGCGAACCGTCGTTGATGCAATCGTGGAGGGGCCCGCCGCCAGCTGGTCTTCCTCCTCCTCCTCCTCCTCCTGTGCTTGCGGCAGAGGCGCGAACGTTGCCGTGCCCATGCTTGTTGCTGGCTGGGCGCGGCCCGGGGTAGCCATCGTGTCCGGAGCGCGGAGGAACGCATCCTCGTGGAGATCTTGGAGCGGCTGCACGTCAACCTCGAAACCTCCTTCTTCCTCATCCTCATCCTCATCCTCCTCCTCCTCCTCCTCCTCCTCCGGGTTCTCAGTCAACAACGTCCACCCATGCCTCTCAACAACACGCGGCTGCTCAACAGCCCGCATCGGCGTAGCGACAGCCGGCGGAGCCTGCTGCTGCACATCCACATTCCTCGCCACGACCTTGCGCGCACGGCACGACCTGCAACTCGCAAACCGATACTTGCCGCGCGGCGGGAGCCGATTCTCGCACTCAGGCTCGGCGCAGACGCGCTCGGCCCGTGCGGCGGGTAACGGCCCCCTGACGGCGGGCGAGGAGTCGATGAGCACGTACGCGCGATTGCGCGGAGGATGGGATGGGGCGCTAGGTCCCGCGGGTGACGGCTGCTCCGGACGCACGCTGGACGGCTGCAAGGTCTCGTCAACCACAATGCTCAGTGCAGTGTAAGCAGAACGCTCACGCTTAGCGCTCGGCGTGATGCTACGCTGGCAGCTCTCGCGGGAGGCTTCGACGCGCTCCTCCCGTAGACATTAACGGGCACGAGGGACATTCGTACGGGCGCGGCGGGCAGAGCCGCGGGCGCGCTCTTCCTCGGTCGCCCACGAGGCTTCTTGACCGGCTCCTCAGCCTGCGCAGCGGGACGTTCGCCACCATCCCGCAGCGAGCCGACCGCAGGCAGCGAGACCTTCCGCGGCCGTCCACGGGGCCTCTTGACTGGTTCCTCGACCTGCGCAACTGGACGCTCGCCACGAAGCTCTGGGCCGACGCCAGGCAGGGTGCTCTTCCGTGGACGTCCGGGCCCTCGCTTCACGACCTCACCGTCCTGCGTGGCTTGCCGTTCGTGATGGTCGTTCGCGGTCGGAGGTAAGGGATTCTTTCGTGGCCGACCCGGCGACCTCTTGACGACCTCGCCCTCCTGGAATGAGCGTTAGCAAACCATGACCACCATTGAGATTGCCGTGAGCTGACCGGAGGCAACGGATGCTTGCGTGGCCGGCCTACCGGCTTCTTTAGTACCTCGCTTTCCTGTATAGCTACAAGTCAACCAAGAACAACATTGAAATTAGATTTCGCTGACCAGAGGGAGCGGATGCTTTCGTGGCCGTCCCGGACCCCTCTTCACGACTTGGCTTTCCTGCATGCGTTCACCTTGAGCGTCAGTAGCTTCGAAAGACAATACACACTTACTGGGGCCAAGGGGTGTATGCGCGGACGCCCTCGGGGCCGTTTCGGTGGACCCGGGGGAAGCGCAAAGCTGGGTTGGTACGTGGTCGCAGCGTGTGGAGTGGCGGCGAGACTTTGTGAGATGGCCTCTGCGATCGAGAGCGCGGCCGGCGGACGACCGCGCTGAGGTTGGTTGCGGGTCGCGGAAACGGCGATGCGGGGGGCGGCTGCGCTTTGGCTGTGCCTGGTTGTGCTGTTGGAGATTGCGGGCACGCCGTGGCTGGATGCGAGACGCGTGAGGGGACGACCTCGGGGCATGCCCTCAAAGTCCTCTTCCTCCTGCCCTGCGGCGGACGTGCGTGCTCTCGGCCTCCCGCGAACGCCCGGCGTAGCGCGTCGTTGTTGAGTCATGCGCTCCGTTACGGCGTCAAAGACATCAGGAGAGATCGCGCGGGGGCGACTGCCCCATGAAGGACGGGAGACGTACGAAGAGGCGGACTGCGCGCGCGGCAAGGGCGTCCCGTGCCGACGGGTGCGCGGCGGCGTTTCCGGTGGGATGGGCACCACGTAGTCTTGGTACGACTCTCTGTATCCGGCCTCCGCATCGCCCTCGCCCTCGACGACCTCCTCCTCGGAATCGGGCACTTCGACGACCTCGGGCGAGCTGCTCCGGGTGTGGCTCCTCGCATACGTGAACGAGTCCGTTCGGATCGGCTGGGAGGGCTCGCTCATGAAGTTGGCCGAGTTTCTGCCAGGGCCGGCGGCAGGGCGGTGCGCTGGGGAGGCTGGCGTGCGTGGGAACGGCTGGAGGGCCATTTCTTGTCGCAAGAACACGTCGACGCGAGGAAAAACGACGCTCAGCGTGCCACGCGGGCACAATCACGTGGCACGCGATCCTCCCGTTCATTGGACGCGGCGAGTGTGGCTCCGCGTCCAATCACAACGCGCGCCGCCGCAGAGTCTGCGCCCGGAACAGTCTGTTGTTCGTTTAGGTGCGTGCTTCGTCGATCGTTCAACTTGACACGTTGAGGCGACGCCCACCAATGCTTATCGCGAGCGCGACCTCTTGCGCGCATAATGATAGCCCTACATCACGGCCAATCGACACCTTCTCGTCTCGCCTACTCACTCGCCGTGCGCGTTGCAAGACTACGCCCCCACCTCTCTCAAGTCCTCGCCCTGCACTCGCAAACGCATATTGCGGTACTCCGCACGGACGCTGAAGCCGAGGGTTAGCGGGTGTTGCATGCGTCTTCAGGTGAGTTCTCTCTCATGTTCACTGGCCCTCGCGGTCGATCCGTCGTCGCGTCCTGGCCAACTCCCCGTCTTGTCCGCCCAAGACGGGCATGCAGCGAGCGCCGCTATCCTGCACAGTGCACCTCGGCCCTCTTCGCATTGCACCCGTTGCGTGCGCTATGCGCTCAGTCTGACGGCTCACGCGCACGACTCACGTTCGATCTCACTACGCTTTCTGTGTAACCGCCATCTCATTTTTTCCGTCCGTCCATTCTATCCCTCGCCATACTAATCCTACTCCCATCCTCCATCCTCCCAATATATATCCCCTTCTGTCGGTTGGCCTGACAGCTACGTGAGGCGCGAGCGCGAGTTGGGATGCTGGGCACGACCTACCTGCTTGCGAGGCGATGAACGCGTTCTGCGCGGGAAGGAGCGTGAGCGACAGGCGACGGGCGAGGTGCGCGAATGGACTTACGGAACAGAGCCGTGGATGGAACGCTGTCCGCGTCAGTGGGGCTTGCTGTCCGCATGTTCGAGTCGTCCTCGTGCGCGTCAGTGGTCAGACAGCCGCGATCGGCACGCACAGCGCACCGTGACAGTCCAGGTAGCGAGTCTACACACGGCCACGACGAGCGAGCGGTGCGAGGACTCTACGGTGGAGATGAGGATGTGGCATCTGTAGGGTGTGAAGCTAGGTAGAAGAAGGGGAGGGGAGAGGAAATGCGGGGAGGAAGGCAGACGATGCCAACCTCCGTCTCAATATGTAATTATTATTAATCTGTGATTCTTGTGCTTTCTCACCATAGGCATGCCGTATGACACAGGGAAGTTCAGAAAATGTCGGCAAACCTTGCTGCTGGTGTTGTGAGTTGCCATATAAGTGAGAGAAGACCGCTCATTGAACACATTCTTTTCGCATCCCTGTAGAGGCCAGCCCCTCCAGACTCATTGTCTCCATTACAGTTTCCATGCATTCCCGCCTCAATACAAACCTGTAGCCTACCATGCTTTTGCCACCAATTCATCCGTGCCTGGTATCTGTTCATACTGCGGATGGTGCAGCATTATGCAGAGGTCAGGATGATGCTGTGGGAGATGCAAGAACGTCCGGTCATCGCAAAGGCAAGTCGAATGTCAGCGGAGTGCAGGAGGAACACACCCAGAATGTTCTGATTATACCGAGGTTGGATTCCATCCATACAGACTCGGGCTAGTTCGCTATCCAAGACCAATTTTGATGGTTGAGATGCACCGAAAGTCGAACATGAATTGATGATCAGACTGTGAAAAGTTCAGAAGGCCGGTCATCAAGAGGAAATGCACCCACCAGACAGCCTTCTCAGGCTATCGGATTGATGGATCGTGCGATGATCTACAATATTTCCGGTCACGTGTCACTCGTCGGCGGGCCCAGAATTGATGAACTACTGTGTCCACAAGTTCTCCGGAGAAAGCCTGGAGCGAGCGTGGGAGCCTCCAATCATAATGCTTCAAATGCGGCCCTAAACCCTAGAACAGAAGCGAGAACTCGCATGATTTGAAACTCCGCTATGGTGGTGGCGGCACCCTTTGACGAGAGATGTGTCACGTGGCATGCGATGGCACACATTATGCGTGCACTTTCAACCCCACCTGCCTCCTCTCCCTCTCTCTTAACTGTCCCTCCCTACCCCCTTGTCCCTGTTATTACATTTCAGGTCCTTGCTAGGTCAGCTTACCTGCTTCTCTTACAACCATCCAAAGGTGGCCTCGACCATCCAAGCTCTATGCCAGCTCAGGCAAGTCCAAGATCACCAGAGCAACCTGTAAGCATCTCCTCAGTTTCAGTGATGCATGAATGGTATATAATGCATCATTCCTGGCAAGTCCGATAAGTCACAATTAATGAAAGACATCGACTGCGCTATGAACGCGTCAAGGCGCGTTGAGCGCGTTGAGCACCCTGTCTGCCATGTTGTCACATGAGCGCGATCTCGTGGCTCAAGAGTCAATGTTTCTATTTCTCTGCTCCCGTTGTCATTCCTGTCCGTCAACGGTCGCATCTCTGGCCTGCCTTACTAACCGCGGTCGGCACCTGAAGACAATGGTCACGTTCGTGCAAACGTAGGCCTTGAAGCGCACCGGCCATGAGTCGTAGTGCTCGCTCAAACGGTCGCAAATGCAGAGCTGCGGTCATTGCAAGTGCGCGCCCATTTGATGGATATGCCAAGCACGTTTTTGAATGGGCATGAACTGACATCAGGAGCCGGTTCTGAACGAGAAGTAGCACCTGGGCTGCCGTTCGCAAAGAGTGCGAAGCGCGTTGACTTTGCATTCCCATTCAGCTCGCTGAGAAGCTGTGATTGCAGCGTTTGAGAGGTGCTCACGTCGGGAGAACTGCACGGATGGTGACCGTTTGGTCAGTTGTGATGGACCCGCCAGGATGAGAAAAATGAATGAGGAACGAGTTGGAGACCTCACGGTAGAAAAGGCAGACGAAAAAGCTTTATATCATGTATACAACAACTAGAATACAATCCTTAGACACTCGTTGATGCCATCCAACCCGGTTCTGGCCAATATCAAAGGAAAGTCATACCACCGTCAATACACCTCTTTCTGCCCTGTCCACTCCCCTATTTCTCTCATTCCACACGGTCAACCCCACGCCCACCCGGCCAGACGCTGACATGAGAAACAACCACGTGGAAGCACCGCTGGAGGTGCAACGCATCCGACACCCGCACCCTTACCCAGGAACTCAGCCACTCACATCGCTGAGCACGCATACGAATGCTCGCCCGCAGTCGGTGGGTCCTCTGTGAAGGTTTAATGTATGAACATACACGGTGAGTAGGTGTTGCAGGTCGCAGGACCAAATACGATGGCCTCCATGCCGCTAGCTGCTCCTCCTCCTCCTCCTCCTCCTCCTCCGGGTTCTCAGTCAACAACGTCCACCCATGCCTCTCAACAACACGCGGCTGCTCAACAGCCCGCATCGGCGTAGCGACAGCCGGCAGAGCCTGCTGCTGCACATCCACATTCCTCGCCACGACCTTGCGCGCACGACACGACCTGCAACTCGCAAACCGATACTTGCCGCGCGGCGGGACCCGATTCTCGCACTCAGGCTCGGCGCAGACGCGCTCGGCCCGTGCGGCGGGTAACGGCCCTCTGACGGCGGAAGAGGAGTCGATGAGCACGTACGCGCGGTTGCGCGGAGGATGGGATGGGGCGCTAGGTCCCGCGGTGGACGGCTGCTCCGGACGCACGCTGGACGGCTGCAAGGTCTCGTCAACCACAATGCTCAGTACAGTAAGCAGAACGCTCACGCTTAGCGCTCGGCGTGATGCTACGCTGGCAACTCTCGCGGGAGGCTTCGACGCGCTCCTCCCGTAGACATTAACGGGCACGAGGGACATTCGTACGGGCGCGGCGGGCAGAGCCGCGGGCGCGCTCTTCCTCGGTCGCCCACGAGGCTTCTTGACCGGCTCCTCAGCCTGGGCAGCCGGACGTTCGCCACCATCCCGCAGCGAGCCGACCGCAGGCAGCGAGATCTTCCGTGGCCGTCCACGGGGCCTCTTGACTGGCTCCCCGACCTGCGCAACTGGACGCTCGCCACGAAGCTCTGGGCCGACGCCAGGCAGGGTGCTCTTCCGTGGACGTCCGGGCCCTCGCTTCACGACCTCAACGTCCTGCGTGGCTTGCCGTTGGTGATGGTCGTTCGCGGTCGGAGGTAAGGGATTCTTTCGTGGCCGACCCGGTGACCTCTTGACGACCTCGCCCTCCTGAATTAGTCATTAGCAAAGCATGACACCATTGAGATTGCCCTGAGCTGACCATAGGCAACGGATGCTTGCGTGGCCGGCCTACCGGTTTCTTCACTACCGCACTTTCCTGTATAGCTATCAAGTCAACAAAGGACGACATTGAAATTAGATTTTGCTGACCAGAGGGAGCGGATGCTTTCGTGGCCGTCCCGGACCCCTCTTCACGACTTGGCTTTCCTGCATGCGTTCACCTTGAGCGTCGGCAGCTTCGAAACAGCATATGCACTTACTGGGGCCAAGGGGTGTATGCGCGGACGCCCTCGGGGCCGTTTCGGTGGACCCGGGGGAAGCGCAAAGCTGGGTTGGTACGTGGTCGCAGCGTGCGGCGTCGCGGCGAGACTTTGTGAGATGGCCTCTGCGATCGAGAGCGCGGCCGGCGGACGACCGCGCTGAGGTTGGTTGCGGGTCGCGGGGACGGCGATGCGGGGGGCGGCTGCGCTTTGGCTGCGCCTGGTTGTGCTGTTGGAGATTGCGGGCACGCCGTGGACCGATGCTGCACGTTTCGTGGGAGAGACTCTGGATGCGAGACGCGTGAGGGGACGACCTCGGGGCATGCCCTCAAAGTCCTCTTCCTCCTGCCCTGCGGCGGACGTGCGTGCTCTCGGCCTCCCGCGAACGCCCGGCGTAGCTCGTCGTTGTTGAGTCATGCGCTCCGTTACGGCGTCAAAGACATCAGGGGAGATCGCGCGGGGGCGACTGCGGTTAGTGCCCCATGAAGGACGGGAGACGTACGAAGAGGCGGACTGCGCGCGCGGCAAGGGCGTCCCGTGCCGACGGGTGCGCGGCGGCGTTTCCGGTGGGATGGGCACCACGTAGTCCTCGTACGACTCTCTGTATCCGCCCTCCACATCGCCCTCGCCCTCGACGACCTCCTCCTCGGAATCGGGCACTTCGACGACCTCGGGCGAGCTGCTCCGGGTGTGGCTCCTCGCATACGTGAACGAGTCGGTTCGGATCGGCTGGGAGGGCTCGCTCATGAAGTTGGCCGAGTTTCTGCCAGGGCCGGCGGCAGGGCGGCGCGCTGGGGAGGCTGGCGTGCGTGGGAATGGCTGCAGGGCCATTTCTTGTCGCAAGAACACGTCGACGCGAGGAAAAACGACGCTGAGCGTGCCACGCGGGCACCATCACGTGTCGCGCGATCCTCCCTTGCCACATTGCTTGATATAAGCGAGAGAAGACCGCTCATTGAACACATATGCAGGTTCTGCGACGCGGGATCCTCGGCCGGGACGGGAATGGCGATGGTGAAGAGGGCGTCCAACGTGAGCTGGTACGGTGTGCGATCGTCTTGAAGGACGACGTGGGTGGCTCAGAGTACGTCTGCGCGACTTAGCTTGTACCTCACGCACGCTCACTTCGTACTTATAAGCGTCCACACTTGCACCGCCGCGGGTGAGTAATGCGACAGCAATCTGTGCTCGTACAACTGTGCATACTCACTTCCAGAAGGGCAGGTTATTGGTCATCGGATGGACGTGTCCACGGTGAGGCCGGTGCGCTGTTGTCTTACACTGTCTTCGCTCGCGTTACTGCTCGTTCGTTATCTCGCTGCAACGCCGTATTCATGCACGATAACCCGCTCACAGTGCCAAAAGCTCGAACGGCCTCCGGCGTTAAGTAAGCTTTTATCTGCACTACATTTCCCAGCTAGGTCCTCCTTGTACAGTGTGCAGCCACTCACGAAAAGAAACAAGACGTCACCACTGTTCGGACCGAAGGCCAGCGCGTGCGGTACGTACGGTGCATTTTTAGTTCAGTGCGCGCCGAGTGGCATCTGCGTGCCCCCCCTCCGGCGGTGCAGGCCGCCGACAAACGGTCAGCGTGAGTCCCGTCTCGTCTCCCGGTGTGTTCTCCCTGCGCTATCATCCACAATAGCAACTTGACGTTCGAACTGGCAGCGTCGGAGTCGGACTCGCACTGGAAGGGGTACGCGTCCACACGCGAGCCTGACTGGACGCAGCGCGCGGGACTGGTGTTCTCGATATGTGGGTGCGTCCTTCTCCGACATGCAGCTTGAGCTGCGTACAATACGCACTGTATCAGGAGCAGAATGACGTATAGCTGCGCGTGTTCCGTCCGTGGGCGTATCCATATGGTCTACTCGGTGAGCGTTCATGGAAATGTTTTATGCTGATCCTAAAATATTCTTCATGCACTGCGCGATAAGGCTCAGCATCTTCGCGCGAATTATTTTCCTGCACGGTTGGATTGGTTTTTTGTGAGATGTGTAAGTGCTGATCTGACCGCCTCATTGGGTCTTACCTCATGCGATTGCAGTTTATCTAGCTGAATGTAGCCGAGATGCTGGATCAAATTATGAAGCCCTCGTGCTATGCAATCCACGATTGTTCAATTCAAGACAGCATTCTGCCATCCCTGATAATCCTTTCTTACATCGACTCTCCTTCTCTCTTCTCTGTCTATATCCACTCAGCGCTCCTTCCCCCTCCCTCCCTCTCCCCACCTGCTTCTCTATGGGGTCCAACATGTACAAGTGAATCACGAAGAGGAATAAGTTATGCGTAGCGAAGTAAATCGCGAATTAAAGGGTGCCGGAACGGCGACACGTGCGACGAAGGTCGAATGAGCGCACGCGTAATCGAGACTGGCTCTGGAAAGCATGCTCAGCAACTATGCTCCAGTGCGAAGCATCCAATGAACGTACCTGAGGAGCGAGTGGAAGAGATGCGGGTGCAGCGCGTCATGCGATGGTGCAGGACCCGCTCACGAAGCCGTTTGAGGTGTCGTAGTCTGCAGGCACGTTCGAGCTCTGCGACTCGGGCTCCTCAGCCGGGACGGGTGCGGCGATGGTGAAGAAGGCGTCCATTGTGGATGGATGCGCGACGGATGACAAGGCTCCCGGAGGGTGAGGCAGGTGGCTCAGAGGGCGTCTGAATGACTTCGCGCGCACCTCAGGTACGCTGGCTACGTACTTATACTCGTTTGCGCAACGCACCAGGGTGAATAATTCGATCATGATCAGTGCTGAAACAATTGTGCATTGCATTTCCAGAAACGCGGACCATCGGCCACCGGGTGGGCCAATGCGCCGTGAGGTCTATGCGTTATTGTCTTGCACTGTCCTCGCGCGTGTTAACGCTCGCTATTGATCCGCGAGTGTAGAATCACTCACGCGTGCGGTGTCTGCGCTATGCTCTGGATTGCGCTACGCATGATGGTCCCTCATTCCTCTCTCGCCGCGGCGCTGCATTTATGCTCACAGCGCCAGAGCACCAACCACCTCCGTCATTGGATCGCACATGCGCTATTGTCTGCGCGGAGAAACGTCAGCTGGGTCCTCCCGTGCAGTCACCCACGAAAACAAAAGACATGCATCCCGCCTGGACTGGGAAGCAATGTGTTCAGTGTGTGCCTTGCGTTCTTGATTCAGCGGTTTGCCTTCCGCCCTATTGTTTTCCATGGGTCACGTGATACCTTGGATGGGGAAGGACCGACGGTTGTAGGTGCTTGTGTCGTGCATTCGTTCATGTGGGAGCGTGGCTTATGCTGTGGGGCCACCTTGTGTGTCTTTACATAATGACCTGAAGGCCGCCCGATGACCGAGACTGACCGAAGTGCACTGACACGCCCAGTGGCCCGACCTCCGATCGCAATGCAAGAATTGTATATTGGCTTTGAACGTTGAACGTTGAGCGCTGAACGCTTGAGCATTAGCACGACAACTGTTTGTTCGCCTTTAAATCTTCATTTAAAAGCTCAGAAATGATGACAATTCCAATAAGAACGTAGATCCGTCGCGAAGAGAACGTGCAAGTCAGTGATCGTTGCCTCTCATTCCACGCCGATGGAATCTCTCGGGCAATATCAACTGATGCGCGCGATTCTAGAAATTTCGAAAGTATCGATATACTTTCGGTTGGAACATTAACTGGACGATAGATTCAGATGTAAATGGATATGAATGTGGCTGTGCGCTCAACCACACACCTTTTTGATCGGTTCGTGCACAGGTCGCAGGCGCTTTGTGGCCACATCAGTGCCATGAGTCACCCTCGACCCAGCCCGCACCCTGTTGCATGTGTCTTCCTGCTACCAGCTTCGCAGACGGCATAACCTGTATTTTGTTAACGGGTACGTTCATTGTATGCTACCGAGCTTATACTAAAGGCGGATGCGAACTGAATAGCACGTGTCCAGGCCGGGCCGAAACATTCACGTTCACGAATAGCGCGCAGAGTCACTCGAGCCGACGGGATGGCACATCGTTCACAGGGGGACGATACACTCCTTTCTCCAAGCCAGGAGCGTGCCGAGCTCGTATCCGATGAAGACTTCGCACCTCCGATCTCTACTGTCCCGCCTGAGATCCTGGAGGACATATTCCTTCAGCTCGCCCAGGATACACGCACAGATTCGACTCCGCCCTATGCATGGATCAAAGTCTCGCACGTCTGTGCCGACTGGCGTGCCATCGCACTGAACTGCGCCAGCCTCTGGACCGACGTTCAGTTCGTGGTGAGCTCCGAATGGCTCACCGAGGTCCTGGCACGATCCAAAGGGCTGCCGTTAACCATCCGTCTATCCATTCGCGGAGATGAATATGCCGATACGGAGACAGTGCTTGCGGCTATGATATGCCAAGAGCTGCACAGAACGCGTAAAATTGACGTGACTGCTCCATCTCGGAGCATGAGGAAGCTGATGTGTCTTATCGACAAACCAGCACCTCTTCTAGAGTCACTTTGTTTGAGAAACAGCAGCTTCAGCGCGCGCGTGTGTGATTCACTTCCGCCCTTGTTAAGCGACGCCAACGTCAAACTACGGTCCTTGCGTCTCGAGCGACTCTCCCTAAATTGGCGTAAACTGAACATCCCCTTCTTGGATAGACTCGATATCATGAGTTGCGGGAATGTCATACAATCTGCGGCTAGCTTCCGGAACTTCGCGGCGGCACTCAGAAACTCGCCCATGCTGGAGACTCTAACGATATCTGAGGAGAACCTTCTCTCGCCACGTCCCGACCGCTTACCGATACGCAGCTTAACCATACCTTTGTCTCGTCTCCGTAGTCTGTCAATACGCACGCAGAAGAGCGAGGACTGTGCGTACATCTTACGCCAGCTGTCGATCCCCAGAGCATCATCTATCTCCCTCGCATTTTCTCCTCCTAGCGCCGACGACGCGGAATCGACCGCATCTCCCCTTGCCCAGTTCCCATTTGCACACGAGCTACGCACTATGGACATACTGTGCAGAACGGACGCTCAAACCCGACGAGATCAGGAGAGGTTGGCTGCTCGGTCTGGCGACGGTGGCCCGCCAGTCTCGCTGATCATCGAACTGCCATACGAGAATCGGTCAGATCATAAAATCGGCGAGCTCTGCGGGCACCTTCCGCTGACAAGCATCGAGAAACTATCCTTCAGCGGCATCCGAGTTCCGCATACACATCACTGGATCGAGAGCTATTGGAATCTACGGAGCGTGAGGGAGCTGACTGTGGACAGGTACGCGGCGTCTGCTCACCTGCTTTATGCCCTCACACACTGCGAGCAATCTCATTCTTCATCCCGCGCTCATCCACCCACGCGAATGCTGTTCCCGGACCTGCATGTGCTTCGCTTTCAGGGGGTAGTCTTTGCCCGTGTGCAGAGCGATTTCAATCGTTCTATCTCGATCGAACATCTCACGGACTGCCTGCGAAAGCGCGGCGTCCGCGGTGCACCGATCAAGGAGCTGCGCTTTAGAAACTGCTCGGAGATTCTCCAAGAAGATATTCAGAGATTCAAAGAAATCATGGAACTGGTTGAAATCGAGGTACGTGCACTTGCCTTTGCAGAGTCATCACTCATCTGATGTTGTTCCAACAAGTGATTTGATTTTATACTGGCAACCCGATATTTACGAGGATGAATTGGCGGCGTTTGCGACGTGACAGTATTCATTGTTTCCGATACTGTTTATCCTTTGATTCCTTCGATCTTGCGCGTTCGCGGTGCTGCATGTTGTTCGTCTGTGGTGTCGCTCATCATTATCTGTCATGATCTGTCAACGTTGAAGACCGCGGAATTGTAATGCTCCATTATGACGCAATGAAACTTGCTTGTAACGCGGGTATCGCACCTGCGCCTGGAGCGCTCAATCTGTGGTACCTTTTGACATGCGATAACGAGAGCGGTGATTATTCAACTCCTGAAAGATCTGCACGGACGTGATAGTTTGTCAGCTCCGATCGAGACGACGTTTTTCCTAGAATCATGAAAGGCCTCGCAGGTTGCTTCAATAAGGGCAACGTAGAAGAGCATGAGTAATCGTTAGATCCCGTTAGACAGTATAATCCGCAACCCATGAATCTTCAAAACAAGGTGAGCATTCTTGGAACTTCTTGCATTGCGAGGGCCATCTTGACCTAAATCGATATCGCAGTGCCGGGTCAGGGCTCAACAAGATGACCATAACAAGATTCCCAGGATCTCTAATTGTATCGGTCCGTGAACAGGCCTCAAGTGCTGTGTGAGCACTTGAGCCTCATCCCGTTAGCGCTCTATACTCTCTGCTTCACGCACCCATTTTCACAGTCGACATGCCAATAGTACGGTGCTTTTGATGGCTGTTCACTCTCCTTGATCTAATGCAGACACCCATATGACCGAGCAAACACTCCGTCGACAAAGTATGCAGAGTGCTTTGTTACTCTGTATGGCATTGACGATCCGCTGGCACTATTAGACTCGGCCGCACTACCTTTCAGTGATTTTTGAGGTTTCGCAGTTCATAGATGGGCTGAACGCCACGGTATACCTGAAAAATGTGAGAAAATCAAATATAGATGCATGTTCTCCCTCAGCACACCTATAGTATGCGGTTAAGATGCCGGCGGTCTCATTAGTAGATGGCCGATTGACCAGTGCCTTGTTCCATAAGCGAAGTGCTTACCAACGTCTTGTTTGGTGAACATTCCTAACTTGTGGAGGAGAATCATTCGCGCACCGACTTGGTCTGATGGCATCAAATAAGTAGTCCAAGTGCAATTGTCGTGCCACAATAAGTGTGGATACCTCCTGTCTGTCGCATCTGGTCTTCCCTTGAGAATAAAGCCATGAATAACATTAAGATATGAGGTCTGATGCATGAGAGTACAAAGTTTGAGCTTCGTAGTATCACGCCACAAGTCGCGGCAATGAAAACAATGTTGATGTTGCTAAATCACAAGAACGCATAACCTGTTGTCATAGTGTGGCGATGAGTTGAACTCACCGCCATTTCAACCTCAAATCATGATCATGCCCGCGAGATCTAGCCGAGTCCCGTCGCGGATATGTCACAATTTGTCACGGAAAGTGACAGACGCGTAGGTGGCTGCCAGTGCCAGCAAGACTCGGCAAGAGCCCCCATCCGACGCCGACTCAGCTGGTCTAGTCTACGACTTCGCGAGCATCATGTATGGTTTCCTCTTCGCAAGAAAAACGCATAATTGTTTTTGTCTTGAACACACGTTCCCTCGACTATGTCTGCATGGACAGCTGGCGGAGAACTTAGGCGACTTTCTCGCTGCTCGCAATTCTTCCGGACAAGTTACAGGCTATCACCTTTCCTTTGCGGTTACGTCTGGTCTCACCCGTGGTGCTCTGGCAACCTCTGGTGCTTGTGTAACGTGCATTTTCAACGATTGCCGGCATCGCCTTCGAAACATAGCTTATGTGGGTTCTTCTGAGGAGTCTGGTTCAAAAACGAACGAGATGATGCAAAATGCCACATACACCAACTGCGTGAGTGACTCGATGTGAAAGAGAACAAACACCGCCTGATGTATCATGCCGGCCTCAATGCCACATCGCATTGGTCTAATATACATACTGTACTCTTTCATGAAGAATACTACTTCCAACTTGGGGATTCCGCTTCGCGCTTCCTCTTAATCAGGCCCTCCGTGGTCATTATGGGATGCCATAGGTACGTTCTCCGTCTTTATGAGATGTTCCCTTGACCATCTCTCCACATCTTCCCACTTCCTGCATTCTGCCAATACGTCCATCTTCGGTACCGTCCTCCTATTCACCCGTTCATTCCAGTGCCAAATCATTGGATTGATATCCACGACGCACATCAGCGTCTGTCGTAGTACATCGATGCAATGATCAGCATGCTCCTGTGCGACTTTGCCATCGGTGTCAGGTGAATTGTAATCTTCTGGATGCAGTCGCTTGCGCAGTAGATTCTGTGGCAAATTCTTCTGTCAGTCGAGGATCAGGTGTGATGAGACACATGCTAATCAAGCAATGTAACTGGTGGTACACCTCAAACATCAGCACGTATTGGCCGTCCTGCCCCGGGACAGGGAGTATTTCTTCCGCGAGCATCTTTGCTGTGCTGTGAGGAATCCGAGCGACTCCATCTGCTTCAAACAGTAAGTACGTGATCATGAGGCCATGCTAACATTGCGACGTACATCTGTACAGATCATCCCAGTTG
The DNA here is from genome assembly GCF_001632365.1 of Laetiporus sulphureus 93-53. Lineage (NCBI taxonomy): Eukaryota > Fungi > Basidiomycota > Agaricomycetes > Polyporales > Laetiporaceae > Laetiporus > Laetiporus sulphureus. The sequence continues at coordinate 47,657 of NW_024468602.1, forward strand.
TCATCCGCCTCCTGAGACGTACCCATGTACTTCGTAGGAGATTTATACATCGATGGACTCCATCGACGGATTTCGTACCCAACTATGCCTTGCAAGGGAGCCATCGAAAGCCTCTTAGGGGCTGATATATGGAACGAGGGAAGTTTGGAGTACTCATAATACGCGTAGGGAGGCTGATGTGAGTCCAGCCAGCCAGAGATGATGACGCTGACAAGAACTTGCATCATGATGGCGATGACGAGCAACACTTCGCGTCTTGAAAGACTAAGGCAACATGCTGTCCTGCCATAAGTATAGCATACATCGCCCCTGTCGCTGTATGCGTCCTCGGGTCGCATCGTCCCTGATGCGTTGCACGTCTTAGGCAAGTGCTGAAAGTGAGCTCTCTGGTTAGCATACAGCAATAGCACCACATGTTTGACTATGGCTAGACTGAAGCGCGCGTTTTCCGAGCTTGTACTCCGGAATTTGACGTCGCAGGGAAGTTCAATCATGGGGCATAAACGTAAGCGCTCTTTTTGTATACCCTCATTGACATCGGACGTTATCAAATACTCATCCTGGCCTTCCATTCATAAGGCGTTTGTGGACTTAGATGCGCTGTTAGCGCGATTTATTCTACATTCTACATCGGTATCACATGCTTATAAATATGTAGGTGAGTACCCGGCGTTTACCAGGCCCGAGATGCATAACTAACACCATGAGCATTACACGTGGTGATCAATGTACAATGCTTGACGAAAGCGGCTGCCTTGAAGTCATGCACCGAAATTGCGAATATTCAGTGAAAGAAACAGGCACGTTGTGCAACGTCATCTCATCCCTCGCCCCGCTAATACTCGCGATGCTCTGTCGCATACCAAACGGATAACTCGAACCGATTTTACCGGGGAGGGGGGGCATGCTCTAGGCATCTCGTCGTATTGGAAAGTCAACGTTTCTTTATCGTTCAATACCGAAGAGAAGAGATCATTCCGTTCATGAGACATGAGAGCGAAGCTTACCGTTATCTCTCACTTCGTTATCTAAATCCGTCATTGCAGGATATTTGCAATAGCTCTACGTTGCTTCGCATATTCTATTCCTCCGATTGTCGGACACGAGGGTGTTATGTCTTTATACCTCCTGACCTCCGTCCCTCAGAGAAGGAGGTATTTTGTTGTCTGCCTAGGGGAGACAAGGTGTTATGCAATCTGGGATAAGGTAGCGTACTTCTGGGGCGAGAAACTCGAGAGTATAGTATCTGTGTGTCGGTACGAAGGTCTCGATGTTTCTTGAGATTGATCGTTGACAGGTGACCAATTCGGAACTTGGAAGCAGCAAAAGAAGTCGGCACGCGTATATATATGTCACTCATCACACAGTGCTTCAGTTCCAATATTGAATGATGGTGAGTATGGTCGGCCAAAAATTATCACCGGATTGCCCTCACCGACGAACGCTCAAGAGCACCCCCGAGCCAATAAAGGCGGCCAGGGAAGGGACCCAACGAGCATTTCCCGTTTGCAATGCCTCGCAAACTCCCCTTTGATCTCACCCAGTCCACCATCGTCGTACGTCTCCAGCCTTTTATCTTGTCCGCATGTCACTGACTTGCTATCTATCTAACCCATCCACAGAAAGGCGCAGAGCTCGCCCACCTCGCTGAGCGGCCGCTCCCCAACGCGCCCGATGGTGAATACGACTATGAGTCTCTCGCGACGGGCGAGAAGCTTGGGCCAACGACCGTGCGCGAGCACTCGCGCTTCTTCACCGTCGCTTCCGACATCCAGGGCGCCCTCGAGCGCGGGAACATCGTCTCTGACCCCCGCGCGCCCGAAGCCGTCTTCCAAGCGATCACGAGCCCGGAGGCGATCGACGACCGCAAGGGTCTTTTCGCCGGAGGCCTGGCGGCCATTACGAAGCTGCCTCCCGGGAAGCTGCAGGATGACTTGAATGATAAGATCATCACGGTGTTGTATGAGACGCTCGCGCATCCGCCTGCGACGTTCATGGACGACGAGTATCGGTTTAGAAAGGCCGATGGCAGTGGTAATAATGTGACAATTCCTGATCTGGGACAGTCTGGGAGGCCGTATGCGAGAAGTGTACAAGGAAAGCACCCTTTGCCGGCGAATTTGTTGCCTGATGCAGGCTTGGTGTTTGATACTCTGCTCAAAGCTCGTGATGTGAGTGTAATCCACCTTTGATTTATTACGCCCTATGTTGATTAAATCGTGCAGTTCCAACCCCACCCTGGCCGAAATTCGTCTCTTACCTTCGCCTTCGCGTCTATCGTCACCCACTCCCTCTTCCGCACCGACCCTGCCGACTGGAACAAAAACAATACCACGTCCTATCTCGACCTTTCGCCTGTCTATGGCACGAACCAGATCGAACAGGACCTTGTCCGCGACAAAGCACAGGGCCGGGGCCTCCTCTACCCCGATACATTCTCGGAGGACCGGCTTCAGTTCTTGCCACCCGCAGCGAGCGCTCTTCTCGTGATCCTCTCCCGAAACCACAACGTGAGCGCGATATCTCGGCTGTTTCCAATTCATGGTACTGATAGATGATAATCTAGTACATTGCCGACATGCTCCTGAAGGTCAACGAGAAGAAGAAATGGAGAGACCCGGCGACGCTGAGCGACGCCGAGCGCGCGAAGCAGGACGAGGAGATTTTCCAGACCGCGCGGCTCGTCAACTGCGGGCACTTCATGGCGCTCATATTTGGCGACTATGTCGCGGGCTTCCTCGGTCTCGGGCGCGACGGCTGCACGTGGAGCATGAACCCGTTCGACCCGATCCACAAGGAGGACGGCGACCTCGTCCAGCGCGGGACAGGCAACCACGTCTCGGTCGAGTTTAATGTCCTCTATAGGTGGCACCCGACGACCGCCCAGGAGGACATCAAGTGGATGGAGGATGAATTCGGGAAGGTCTTCAGGGGGAAGGCGCTTGATAAGCTCGAGCTGAGTGACTTCAAGGAGGCGGCAAGGGAGCTTCTCACCAGCACGCACGAGTCTGAGCCTCGGAAGAGGACGTTCTCTGGGTACGTCTGTCCTCCTCCCTTAGCACACAATATTTAAGTCTCTGCCCCTTTAGGCTCAAACGTCAGCAAGATGGCTCGTTCTCTGATGACGACATCGCTAAACTCCTCCACGACGGCACTGAGAAGGTCGCGGGCGCGTACCGTGCTCGCGGCACTCCAGCTTGCCTGCGTGTAATTGAAATCCTGGGCATTGAGCAAGCCCGCAAGTGGGGCGTCTGCACCATGAACGAGTTCCGCGAATTCCTGGGCCTCAAGCGTTTTGCGTCCTTCGAGGAATGGAGCACCGCGCCAGGCATCGCAGATGCCGCTCGCAGGCTCTACGGGCACATCGACAACCTCGAGCTCTACCCCGGTCTGCAGGCTGAGGACTGCATGCCTCTCGGTCCAGGCAGTGGAATCTGCTGCGGGTACACGATGACGCGCGCCATCCTCGCCGACGCGATCTCGCTCGTGCGCGGCGACCGGTTCTTCACGACGGACTACACGCCCGAGGCGCTCACGAGCTGGGGCTTCCAGGACTGCGTGCGCGACCCGTCCAACGGCGCGTTCGGCGCGGCGCTGCCTAAGCTGCTCTTTCGCCACCTCCCGCGCCACTACCCGGCGAACAGCGTCTATGCGCTCTTCCCGTTCTTCACGCCCGAGATCACGAAGACGAATCTCACGAAGCTTGGAATTGCGGATAAGTATGATTATAGCCGCCCCGTCGCTCAGCCCATCCCGAAGGTCCTCAATACACTCACGGGCATTCGACATGTCTTTGCGGATCCGACGAAGTATATTCAGACCTACACACAGGACATGACAATGCTCACGCGCGGATATGGCTTCATGCTCGTGTTTGACGAGAAGGAGAAGCACGACAAGGACCGTGCGTTCTGCTGGCACGCACTTGTGCCGGATGCACAGACAATGCAGGAGTATACGCAGTGGTACAAGCAGATGACGATCAAGCTTTTGAACGAGAAGAATTTTACGTATGATGGTGTTCCGGGAACCTATGTGGACATCATTCGGGATGTCATCAACCTCGTATCGGTCCACTGGGCTGCAGACAAGCTCGTACGTGCAGCAGCTGTTTGGTTTTTTACATCGAGCTGACTTCAATCTATTTAGTGTGGTATTTCGCTCAAGACAAAGGCGACTCCCCACGGCATCTTCACTGAGCAAGAGGTGTACACGATGTTCTCTGTGCTCTTCATGTGTGTCTTCGAGAACGTCGCGCCTGAGCACGGCTGGACGTTGCGTGCGGCTGCCACTCAGATCGGTACTATCGTAAATGGTATCATTCAACAAAGCATCAACGAGGCTGCACCGCAGACTGCTACTGTAAGGTTCACGCTACTTCTCTAAATGCTCCAGAATGTTGAACTTTTTGTCATAGAACCCTTTCGTCGGCCTGTTTGCAACCGTGAAGAACTTCATCGGCCAAAAGAAGGAATGCGCGCCCTTCCTTTCCCGCCTCGCCGCCTCAGGCCGCCCCATTGACGAGCTCGTCGCCTGCGTCATCGGCCTCGCCGTCGGCTCCTCCGTCAACTTTGCCCAAGCCGCCGCGCAGGTCGTCGACTTCTACCTGCGCGAGGACCGCCAAAAGGAGTGCGCGGCGCTCATCAAGGCATGCATGGCCCCGGACTCAGACAAGAACGCGACGGAGCTTGTGCGCGGGTACGTGCGCGAGGGAATGCGCCTCAACCCGCAGTTTGGAGGCCTGTTTAGGATCGCGACGGCGGATGATGTCGTACCCCAGGGCCAGGGCTTCCAGCCCATGCAGGTGAAGAAGGGTGATATGCTCTTCGCGAGCTTCAAGAATGCGCATCTCAACGTATGTCTCCTTATCTCATCAACCCTAATCCTCTCTCTGACAAAGGAATTGAATCCAGCCCGACGACTTCCCTGACCCTGAGACCGTGAACCCGCGCCGACCAAAGTCGAGCTACAACATCCAGGGCGCAGGCTTCCACGGCTGCCCAGGCGTCGACTTCGTCGGGGACACCATCCCGGAGATGATCCGCATCATCTTCCGCCTGCCTGGCCTGAGGCGCTCGCCAGGCCCTGCGGGCGTCTGCACGGGCTTCGCGCTGCACCAGTTCGATACGGATAACGACATGTATATCACGAGCACGGGGAATGTAAGCCCCTGGCCTGGATCGTTGCAGGTTGTGGTGAGTAGAGGCCTTCCTGATCCGACGGGAAGATGCAGTTGCTGATTTCAATACTTGTAGTTCGACGAATCGCGCTAATCACAAAAGCTTTTCTTACTGTTGAGTTCATGCTCTATCTGCACCCTCACACTGTTTTGTAAATCACTGTCATGTCCATTACTGCTATGTTCATACGATTTGTCATCATATTTTGGGAGATGCATCTCGCTACTTCTTTCTCCCATTTGGTGTCCCGCTCCCAAATGTTGGTGTGTTACTCTCGAAAAATTGATTCACAGTGAAAAATGGCCTCAAGAGAGAAACGACGAATGAGTCAGTCAGCTTGATAGGCTCACTTCTTGCTTACAAATATCGGCCAATTCGTATTATGCTTGGGATCGAAACAAGCCCTGAGACAGGATGGAGGTGAGGAAAGTCAAAGACACAAGACTGTCGCGGCGACGGGCATCGCATGTGTGCACAGGGTTCTGCTGACGGTTAACAGCCGTTTTTCGCTAAGCAGAACGCTTCTCGATGAGAGTATAGCAAGGCTATGGAGGCGACTTCGAGAGTGAAGACGCATTCAGGACTCTGGGCACCTACATAGATCACCATCTGCCGTGACTCGTGTCCTCCCAGTCGTGGCCATGTCGGCCGACCCAACGCAGAAGGAGCCCTCTCCCTACCCAAGCATCCGCCGTATCGTCACTGGACACATGGAATCTGGGCACTCGACGTTCGAATCCATCGACGAGGTCGAGCCGTACTTCTTCAGGTGCTCGGAGACCATGTTCGCCGACCTCTTTTGGGTGGATAGCAACCGCCCAGACATATCTAAGCCATGTCAAGATATTTCCAAGGAGCACCAAGGCGAGCTTTGTGGGAAGGAAGGGTTGGTGTTGAGGATCATTGATACGCCTCCTGGTCCAGGCGGCAAGTCGGTGAGTCGGCTGTCCGCCCAATGAATGCTGCAAAGTCGCTCAATGCTCATCCGGCACTTGCTGTGATCACCTGGCCGAGCCATTCCACCGCACGGAGACGATCGACTTCGTCATCGTGGTGAAAGGAGAGATCACGCTCGTGCTCGACAACGACGAGAAACGGGTGTGCCAGCCCGGGGACGTCGTGGTCCAGCGCGGTAAAATTCACGCCTGGCATAACGATTAACGAGGGCACCGAGTGGGCGAGGATGTACGCTGTCATGCTAGGTGAGAATCTCTTCGCCTTTTGATTCCGCGAGATAACGCCGGTCAAGGTTGGAGATCAAGCTTTCAAGAATTGAGGGGGGAGTTCAGAGCCTAGCGTAGAGAGCAAAGTACTGCCAGTGGTGTTATGTAATACAAGGGTTGTCGCCGCCTTCAGCTCGTTAGTCCGCAACACCCACAACTTCCGAGGAGTCATTTCAAACTTATAATCGCGTCGCTACTCTTCTATCCTTGCACACAATTTATGGCTAAAGTCTCCTCGTAGACTTTCGAAAGTTTAGTGGTCTCAGGTAGCCTTGAATAGTCAAAGAACGCGCGATAGCGTCAAAGACAATGAAAAGTTTGAACGCGCGTGGGGCGGCCTGCGTGGGTGTGTCCCTGCAGGCCACGTGATCGTGTCTCAAACGTTAGAGCGTTCAGCCAATCACTCAGAGTCAGCGCTCAGTGTTCCTCTGCTTTTCAACTCATCCCATTAACGAGCGAATTGCCGTTTAATGGTATACTGTAACGACACAGCACTGTAACGACGCGACATTTATTTTTGAGGCCATTGACACCTAGTACTGCGGCCTCAATTACCAGGAGCGTTCCTTCGGTCCAGCCTATGGCGTGAGTGCTACTTCCCAGTCCTCAAATTCGGTGAGATAAACACTTTGTTCCTCTGAAACGCAATGCCCTCATTGCTAGGCTCCGACTGCAGAATGCGCGACCCAGATGTGCCTTCCGTATATGCGCCACTAGAGGCCCTTCGCGTCCTACCACTGGATTCGCATGACATACGTCTGCTCCCACCGGCTCTCGGTTGTGCTTCAGTGCGCAGTGCCATGGATCCCCTCATAGTGACTCACAGCACCGACTTGCAGGCGGAGTTTCTCGGGCACAGAAGAACAGTTCCGTTGGTCGTTTCTGCGGACCTATCGTGGAACACGGGACCGTTGAAGGTGCTGAACGTCATACTTTAAGAGATTCAAACCGGTCTGTATGTGCGCCCGCGCCCGAGATCAAGATGCTCCTGTCGCTTTCTAGCCGCCTCTCTGGATGCCTGACGCTTCGTAAGCTCAAACACATTTTGGCCGGTTCTGATCCATTCTTCACCTCTTTATAGGTCCTCATTCCCTTCGAGACAGTCGAACTCGATGCTGACGCTACAACAGATTCGCGCACGGCCTCCACACGCTCCGCATATCCTGTCAAATCAAAGGCCGCGTTGACTTTCTGAAGGGGATGTCCACACCATTTTTGTCCTCTATCGCATTGTGGCTCGTTTACAATGCGAGATACGTCCGCCCGCTCTGCAGCAACACGCATGACAAGCTTACCGCTATAATCAACTTGCCCACCATTGATGTAACCGAAATCCGTACGGCTACGTGCACATTCTCGGGTACGCCGAAGGGGAGAACGAGAGAGCATATAGCACGCGCTAATCAATGTTCAATCGTGATATAGGAGGCTATACTCGTGTCATAACATCCAATCTTCGGAACTCATACTAGTACTTTGTTCTCCGGGTAGTTGGAAAGCACCGCGCACAGCTCCGCACCAAAACTCGCACCACATCCTTTCGGGCCGTACACTCCCAACCTCCAAACTGTCATAACGAGAAACGGCACCGCTGCAAGCCATCATGCGTGTCTGGTTACATGTGGTGAACCAAGCAGCACTATAGCACCTCGCGAGCTCGGTAGATTACAATTGGAATAGATGGTGCAAACAACGAGCACGGAAGCACGACAGCAAACCTTCCAATCCCATGCAGGAGAATCGACTCAAGCAGCCAACACCAAGCCTCATTGATCATCCTCAAATTATTGACAACCTCACCCCCACCACCATCGCACCCACTTCCCCGCACCCAACGCCCACGCCCACACCGCACCCAACGCCCACGCCCACACCGCACCCCCGCGCCACTCTCCTTATCCACCGTATCCGCATCATCATCAGGCGCACCAGCATCCACCCAATCTCTCCACGCCGCATACACCTTAACAACAAACGCCTGCCCCTCAGGCGACGACCCGCCCTGTACGCTCCAGTCATACGGATCCACCACCGGAGCGAGCCACATCTCCGGCGAGAAGTGCAGTTGGCCGGCCCCGACATACGCGTTCGGCATCGAGACGGCATGTGAGGAGGTTTCGGTGGAAGTGGCAGAGGAAGAGGACGAGGAGGAGGACGATATGCTGGAATAGCTGTACGACGTCGTCTCTGCATAGAACGACGACGCAGACACGTTATACGACGACCACGCCGCCGACGAGTGACTTGCTCTCGCGCTCGCGCCCGCGCCCGTCGCAGAAGGGATAAACGACGTCGCGGGCCCAACACCATTCCCCGTTCCCAACGCCTCATACCCCTTCGCGCGGCCGCTCCGCATGTGCAGCATACGTGTCCACGCCCTCGAGCGCCGCGAGCCGGTACACGGTCGACGCGAGCAGCGCCGTGCTCGACGCGTCGAGAAACGTGCTGCTGTTGTTCGCGTAGTTGTGGAAGAGCGCCGTGTTCCAATTCTGTGTGGAAAGTAAGAAATGGGCAGGTGTGGAATGGAGGTCGAAGGCGCTCACGAATGCTCGTACATCCCGTCGTGGATCTCTTCTATCCAGCCTTTAAGGTCGTCCATCTCGTCCTGCATGTCGTCCGCAAAGTCAGAGTGCTTGATCATCGCCAGCACGTGTAGCTTCCCCGCTGCCGCCCATCCATCGCCTGACACCCCTTATATCGCGACAGACTTCACGCACCCGTCTCATGGCGCTCTGGCAAGCTCTGATGTTTCTTGGTCCTTGCGTAACGTGCATTCTCAACGATCGCAGGCATCGCCTTTGAAACGTACCCTATGTGGAATCTTTCGAGGAGTCTACTTCATAGGCGGTCGACGTGCTGCAATATGCCACATCACATAGGTCTAAGGCACACTCTACTACTTCATGAAGAATGCTGCTTCCAACCTGGGGATTCCGCTTTGCGCCTCCTCTTAATCAGACCCACCGTGGACAGCATGGGATGCCATGGGTACGTTGTCCGTCTTTATGAAATGTTCCCTTGACCATCTCTCCACATCTTCCCACTTCCTGCATTCTGCCAATACGTCCAACTTTGGTACCGTCATATTCACCCGTTCATTCCAGTGCCAAATCATGGGATTGATGTCCACGACGCACATCAGTGTCTGTCGTAGTACATCGATGCAATGATCAGCATGCTCCTGTGCGACTTTGTCATCGGCGTCAGGTGGATCGTAATCTTCCGGATGCAATCGCTTCCGCAGTAGATTCTGTCGCAAAATCTTATGTCAGTCGAGGATCAGGTGTGATGAGACACACGCTAACCAAACAATGCAACTGATGGTATACCTCAAATGTCAGCATGTATTGGTCGTTCTGCTCTGGGACGGGGAGCGTTTCTTCTGCGAGCATCTTTGCTGTGCTATGAGCAACCCGAGCGGTCCCATCTGCCGCAAACAGTGAGTACATGGTCGCGAGGTTGCACTAACCTTGCGACATACATCTATACAGATCATCCCAGTTGGCATCCACCTCCTGAGATGTACCCATGTACTTTGTCGGAAATTGGTATGTCGATAAACTCCATCGACGAGTTTCGTACCCAACCATGTCTTGCAAGGGAGCTATCGAAAGCCATTAGGGGACTAGCATGTGGAACGAGGGAAGGGTGAAGTATGCACAATACACGTTGGGAGGCTGACGTGAGTCCAGCCAGCGCGAGACGATGATGCTGACAAAAACTTGCACCGTGATGCCGATGATGAGCAACGCTTCGCGCTTCGAAAGGCTGCAACATGCTGTCTTGCCATGCCTATAGCGTACATCGCCCCTGTCGCTGTATGCGCCCTCGGGTAGCGGCGGCAACATTGTCCCCAGTGCTTTGCACGTCTTGGAGAAGTGCGAAGAGTGACTAGTGGGACTAGTTAGAACACAGCAACAACGGCTAGACCTGAAGCGCACGTTTTCCGAGCTTGTACCCCGGAATTTGACGTCTCTGATAAATCTAATACTGGGGACCAAACGTAAGCGCTATTTTTATATAACCCTCAAAGATATCGGTCATGTCAAATACTCAGCTTGGCCATCAAGTCCGTTTAGTAAGGCGCTTGCGGACTTCGATGCACTGTTAGCGCAAGCCACTCTACATTGGTATCAGATGTTCTATATTACGTGAGTACCTGGCGTTTACCAGGCCCGAGATGCATAACTGATACCGTGAATATTACACGTGGTGATCAATGTACAACGCTTGAATAAAGCGGCTACCTCGAAGTCATGCACTAAAAATTGCGAATCAGTGAGAGAGCTAGGCACGTTGTGCAACGTTATCTTATCCCTCGTCACGCCAATACTTACGATTATGCCAAACGGATAATTGGAACCGAGATTATGGGGCGGGGGGGGGATGCTGCAGGTATTTCATCACGTTGGAAAGTCAAAGGTTTGTCACTCAAGAGGTCAGGAGATATAGTTGTCCAATAGGGTTATATGAAGACATGCAGTCGGTTTTCGTCTTGCCCGAGGGTGCAATTGTCAATGATCTTGCAAAGCTTCGATCACACTGCAAACGGTCAGGCTTCTTAATATTTCAGTTTCAGAATTTATACGGCACTGCGATTAGTTCCATCGTAGATGGCTTCTAAGGTTATAAGCGAAGCTGTATATGGGGCAAATTGTCAAATTCTCTAACCATACGATGGTTCTTCGCCCATTCGTTCACGGCATCGAAGCTGCGACACAAGTGCAGCGCGCTCAACTTCGGGATGGCCACCTGCTTCTCCTCCTCCCACTCATATACCATTGGGTTGATGTCCACGGAGCACATAAGCGTCTGCCTGATCCAGTCGATGCAATGATCGGCGTGCTCCTCTGGAGTAGGCGTCAACTCTGGAGGAGAGGGACGATAATACTCCGGATGAAGCATCTTACGAAGCGCGTTCTAGTGGTAGGTGCGTACGGTCAGGAATACATCTCGTTGGATACCCAATTGTCCTGTGTTCACTCACCAAGCAATGGATTTCATGGAAGATGGCCAGGCTCATTATGACATGGTCTTCGTCCCCAGGGATCGGTGCAGATAGTTCCACCATCTTTTTTGCTTCCTCTTCGGTGATGCGTGAGATACCATCTGTAAGCCGGACGTCTGGTTCCAATAATGCTTAAGACTGGACGCGGACGAGTCGACTCACACTCGAGCAATGCATCCCACCTGGCGTCCACAGCATCAGATTGTCCCTTGTACTCAGAACCTGAATCGTTCTGGTGCAGAACAGGGTTGAAGCGGCGTACTTCGTATACGATGCTTTCTTGCGCAGGTGCTACCATCGTCATTGAGCAGATTCCTCTCAAAGACGGACGCCACGGCTCACAATAGACAAGGACGGGAGACTGAGGGACCATCGACGGCCCCATCTTGCGCATACGCTGAGATATCCCAACCAAGAGCAGAGCAGTGTTGAACAGGGTCAAAATGAGGAATGCTCCAAGAAGAAACCGATAACGGCATGTGCGTATTCTATTCGTAGTATTTCTCCTCTCTGTGATCATGTCGTCCTGACGCCCGTCGTCGACTAGCCTGTCCTCGTCCGCTGAGAGCGGTTCATACTTGATTGTTCTGCCATGCATGATGTCTGAAGCTAGGGAGTGAAAGACACAACGATGGAAAGTATGTAGCGGTGATATAGCCACGATCAGGAATCCTGACCCTTTGAGACTATCGTACTCAGGTCTTACGATAAGGCCATGCAACGAGGACCTTGACGTTCAGCGACGTCACTGAGACTCCACGCTACCGGAGAGGAGAGACCATACCGATCATGACAGCATGAGAATTGAAGTTATTATTATGTCTCACTTTACGTTTTATGCAAATGCTCATCTATCTATATCCGTCGTTGCAGGACACTTGCGATAGCTCTATGCTGCTTCGCAAGTTCTTCCGACTGTCGGACGCGAGAATGTTATGCAACCTGGGATCAAATCGCGTACTTCCCGGAGCGAGAAATGCTATTCATGTGTCAGGAAGAAGGTCCTCGGTGTTTTTTGAGGTTGACCGCTGACAAATGATGAATCTGGAAGTGGACTGTCTAGCAAAAGAAGTCGGCAAGCATATATAACTCATGATACAACGTGCTTCAGTACTCATTATCCAACGTCGTCGTCGTCTCATCTTACAATGAAGCTCTCCCTTGCCATCGTTGCCGTGTGGGTTCTCGCCGCAACCGCAATCGCCACTCCCATTTCCACGGAAGAGGTGTTCATCTCTGTCAATTGCTCACTGCTTTCCAACAAAGCTGACGGTGGACATTGCAGGAGAAGGCTGTGTCTCCCGGCTTTGAGGAAACCTGGGTTCAGTATTACCGTCGCGAGAACACTGGGTTGCAAGAGATGGAGCACGAGCCACCCAAAGTCCGTAGAAGTTTGCCTTCTCCTCATATAGATATGTGTAACAATGTGATTTTTAGGACGCAGCTGCTCCTGCCGGAGTCGATGGACCTTTCGGTGGCTACTACCGCCGATGAAAGAACAGTGGTATGCAAGAGAGGGAGTCCAGCCCGCTCGAGGTGAGTCAGGACCATCCTTGTTCCCGTAAAAGCCCTCATCGACTCTATGTATGCGCACTTCTCACTGCAGGGAAAGCCAAAGTAAGAGGAATCTTCTTCGGAGTTCGAGGAAGCCTGGGTGCTGCAATACTGCAAGAGAGATGGTCTGGAGGAGAGCAGTTCTGGGTCCCTTGGATCGTAGATCCACGCGCGCTATATGATACTATCCACTGCTGTACTATGATTTCATGTTACATACTCGTGTTTGTAAATGTACCCATTATCTGCGTTGCACAAGCTATGATATTCATCGTCGCGATGATTCCAGGGCCGCTACCTTGTCCTACGACAGCGACTCGATGAAGAAAAGGCACTCTGGCCAGCAGAAAAGCCCAGATTTTCATTCAAGAGATATAATTCTGTCAATGGCTAAGCTGTGGGTCTCATTATTATCTGTCAATTAGATAAGAGAATAGACCCATGTAGATGTGCACCGCTAAGCGAGCGTTCCGAGGAGTCATTTCAAGATTAAAATCGCATCGCTACTCTTCTATCCTTGCACACAATTCATGGCTCGAGTCTTGTAGTACACTTTCAGAATTTCAGTAGTATCAGGTAGCCGGGAATCGTCAAAGAACGCGCGATAGCGTCAAAGACAATGAAAAGTTTTCGGAACCCGCGTTGTTCTGCGTGGGTGTGTCGCTGCAAGCCACGTGATCGCGTCTCAAACGTGCGTCCAGTCAGGTCCAGTCGGTCACCGTTCCTGTACTTTTCAGCGAATCCAACTAAGCAGGTATCGCAGAACCGGCAAATGGTATACCTTTAGGGGGTATGGTGCTGTACCAACGCGACGCTCATTTCTTTAAAGGTTCCTGACACCTACTGCAGACTGCCTCGATTACCAGGTGTGTCGCATGGTCCAGACGACATGAGTGCTACTTCGCAGTCCTCCGTTTCAGCGAGATTAACAGACTCCTCTAGGTCTTACTAGACGCGACATTCTCATCGCTGAGCTCCAACTGCAAAATGTGCAGCTTGGAAATCCAAACTCTCTTTCGAAATCCTAGCTGAAGATATCACTTACGTGTGTGTACCTGTAGATGATCCTCGCATCCTACGGCTGGATTCGCATCACATACGTCTTCTGCGAGCACCGGCTCACGGCTGTGCTTCAGTGGGCGGTGCTATGGAACCCGGCGTCGTCGTGGCTGAGAGCACCGAACCGCGCCGTTGGTCGTTTGTGTGGACCTACCATGGAGCTCTTTGAGGGGCCGAAAGTCACACTCAAGAAACCCAAATCAATCCGTGCCATGACCATGCATGCGCCCGTGCCTGCGGTTAAGGCGCTCTTGTCGCTTTTTAGCCAGCCTCTCTGGACGCCTGACGCATTAAGGTCAAACACATCTTCTCCGATCCTGATTATTTTTTCACCGACTTGATCCTCATCCCGTTTGAGACACTCGAACTCGATACTGACGCTACAACAGATTCGCCCACTGGAATGGCCTCCACACGGTCCGCATATCCTGTCAAGTCAAAGGCTGCGTTGACATTCTAAAGGTGATATCCACACCACCTCTGTCCTCCATCGCACTGTGGCTCGTACACAATGCGATATACGTCCGCCCGCGCTCTACAACCAAACGCCCGACGATCTTCCCGCTCTAACCAACCCACCCACCACGCGCATAACAGGTCCCCCGCACGGCTACGTGCACATTCTCGGGTACGCCAAAGGGAAGGACGTGAGAGCACCCAGCATCCACTCATCAATATTCAATCGTCGTATTATATAGGAGGCTACACTCATATCTACCATCTACCCTTCTTCATTCTTTCGGACTCATACTTTCTTCCTGGGCAGTTCAGAAGCACCGCGCACAGCTCCGCAGCCAAAACCGCGCCCCATCCTTTCCCGGGCCGGAGACGTACACTCCCCACCCCTCCAAACCATCATAGTCAAAAACGACACCGATACAAGCCGTCAGGCGACGCGAACACATTTGGGCTGCACATGGTGAACCAACTACTAGGGCTATAGCACCCCGCGAGCTCGGTGGATTGCAATTGCAATTGGTGTGGGTATAGTAGGATGGACTCGATTCGAGCATTTCCGCAGTCCTACTCGCGAGCAGTTAGCTATAGGTGGGCGAGCGATAAAGGCATCAAGTAGTTCACATATGAAAATAGGATACTACCATATTCCATGAGCATAATGGCCATACCGCGATCATGTTCGATATCACGCATTGAGTGAACAAGTCCGAACCGGCTACCTTGGATCATTGCTTGACACCACTTCCTAGCATCAAAATTCAATCTATCCAAGCGGCCAGTATATATCGCGCAAATAGGTAGCATCTGAATGTAAGCACAGGTAACAAGCAACGTAGATCACAACATCAGCAGAATCGCGAAACACAACAAAGATTGCCGATATCCGACGTGCAAAATCAACGAGCACGAAAGCACCGAGCATGAAAGCATCGAACACACCAAACCTTCCAATCCAATGCAACAGAACCAACTCAAGCAACCAACACCAAGCCTCACAGATGCACCCTCAAATCATCAACAACCCCACCCCAGCCACCACCGCACCCACCACCCCCACCTTCCCCGCACCCACAGCCCGCGCCCACACCGCACCCCCCGCCCCACTCTCCTTATCCACCGTATCCGCATCGTCGTCCGGCGCACCTGCATCCACCCAATCCCTCCACGCCGCATACATCTCAACAACAAACGCCTGCCCCTCGGGCGACGACCCGCCCTGCACGTTCCAGTTGTACGGGTCCACCACAGGCGCGAGCCACATTTCCGGCGAGAAGTGCAGTTGGCCGGTTCCGACGTACGCGTTCGGCGTCGAGGCGGCGTATGAGGAGGTTTTAATGGAGGTTGCGGAAGAGGAGGAGGACGATGACGAGATGCTGGAATGACTGTACGACGTCGTCTCCGCATAGAACGACGACGCAGACACGTTATACGACGCCCACGCCGCCGACGAGCCGCTCGCTCTCGCGCTCGCACCCACGCCCGTCGCAGAAGGGGTAAACGACGTCGCAGGCCCTACGCCATTCCCCGTTCCCCACGCCTCATACAACCCCTTCGTGCTCAACGCCTCGCGCGACCGCTCCGCATGCGCAGCATACGTGTCCACGCCCTCGAGCGCTGCGAACCGGTACACGGTCGACGCGAGCAGCGCTGTGCTCGACGCGTCGAGAAACGTGCTGGTGTTGTTCGCATAGTTGTGGAAGAGTGCCGTGTTCCAGTTCTGTGTGAAAAGTGAGTGAGAGGCGTGGCTGCGGAACGGAGGATGAAGAGCTCACGAAATGCTTGTACATCCCGTCGTGGATCTCCTCTATCCAGCTCTTGAGATCGTCCATCTCATCCTGCATGTCGTCCGCAAAGTCAGAGTGCTTGACCGTCGCCAGCACGCGCAGCATCCCCGCTGCCGCCCATCCATTTCCTGACACCCCTCATGAGCGCACGTCAGGAAATACACGACGGACATCACGCACCCGTTGACCAAAATCCGGGATCGTGGTTGTTGTCCCCAAGCACGATGTGCATCCACAAACTCGCGTCCTCGTCGTAGAGATATTGCCGGTACAACTTGATCTGCGTGCGCAAACTGGCTCTTAGCAGTGCAGGACGGGCACGGTGAATGGCGAGCAACCGTGGACGCTAGCGTACCTGAGTGTATGCTTCCTGTACTATGCTCTGGTTTCCGGTCATGACACCGTAGTACGCGAGGAAAGGAGGCACCATGTACATCGAGTCCGACCTGCGCATATGATATACCGACGCATATATTGAGCTGCGCACAACTCACCAGAGCTGGACCTGCTCGATCCTATGGCTTATTGCGCCATCGCTCGTCCGCGGGACGACCTCCAACGTATACTCCAGCTGGCCTTTCGCCGCCTCCGCATACGATACGCCCTTTCCAGACCCGTTCGTGCTCCCATTCCCACCACTCACAGGCACGTTCAGCGGCGGAGCGCGCGCATCGACCCGGTTCGCGAGCAGGACAGCGACACCGATGCTGGCCGGGTCGCCCGCCGCGCCGCCTTCAACGTAGATGAGCGGATGCGCGCCAGTCGCGTTGGTGCGATTCGCACACGTGTTGTACGCGATCTGGAGGACGGGCGCGAGCGCGGTGTAGTTGACGGCAGAGGTGGATGGCGGGAGGGACGCGTTCGCGAAGACGGAGAAATCCGGCGCGTCGTACTCGGTCAGTGCTTCTGCCTCGGTGCCGAGTTCCCAGCTGTTTTTAGACTATTCAGCGTCCGCGTGAGACGTTGCGGCTGCGAGGGATGGACGTACGTCTGCTGTGCACCGAGCCAGAGGTTGTCCATGACCGCGTCGAGCTGGGCGGACGTGAGGCTCTGCGCGAGGGCAGAAGCGGTGAGCACAAGCAGCGCAGCCATCATTGTAGTCGGGCGGGGCATCGTTGTGGCAGGCAAAGCATGGACGGGTGCAGCGGTTTACAACAAAGATATGCGAGCGAAAGCAGGGGAGGGTGCGCCATGGATGCTTGGCAGCGAGCTGGCTATTGGTCTCGTTCAGAACAGAGCCGTTGCAGGCGCCCGTCTTGGCCACAGTCGGTTGCGTCATGCCGCCTCCGCCCAGGTCACTCACGACCTATCCGCCATCTGCCTCCGCCAGGCACAGAGTGACGCTGAACGCTGCTCTTATCCCCGCGCATGTTCAATCGTGGGGTCGGGCATGTACATGCCGTCCAATATTGTAAGCGCTGATGTTGACTGGATGCTAAAACGCGCTGACAGACCGTCCATTCCATGAATATTCTGTACATGGACACCGCCTTCGAAGCCCAGACGGAGAACAGCATGGAAACTGAAGAACAGTACCTTTGGCCAGCAACGATGGGCACCACCCGACCAATACTCCTCCGGAGAATGGCAGATTGAGGCGAGGCTACCATCCGATGGCACAGGTCGCGCGTCGCAGGCTACGGTATGGCCAGCCAGCAGAAGTGTGAAGAGGAAGAGGCCGGCACTGGGATACGGCCAGAGTAACCCGCCCAACATCGTCAAAGCAGCGCGGCAGGTATGAGCGGCAGAGAGGGTGCAAGCAAGGGTCCTCTCGCTTGTGCTGCATCTTATATAATTTGACAGTGACAGCGGAGTGTGAAGCTTAGAAGCTTTGAAGGTTGATGCCGTACAGTCAACTCAATCACAAGCGGGCGTCACCCAATCGGGCAAGCAGTTTGCCTGATATGGTAGGTGCCAAACTCAAATAAAGCTGTCGTGTCGCTAATCTGGACAGTTGTGGCAGCTATTCGTGATCGGGTGAGCTTCGGTGTCCCTTCGCGGTGAGCGGCAGCGCTACTAGCGTAGGTAACTACACTCGATCGTCAATGAATCGAGACGAAAGGACAATCTTCAAATGCAACAACTAGTGATGTTCAGGGCCCGGCTCAGCCTGAAAGCCCGGGCTTGGGCTCAGCTTAGGAGGCTCGGGCTTGCCATAATCGAAAGCCAGGCCCCTGCTAGAGCTCGGGCTTCGCTCGGGCTTGTTGCAGAGCACCGTTCTTTCGATCACAATTCTGTTAACGATGTACATATATACATAGATAATCTACATGTCATCATCATTCAACCATGCCGAACTGTCTGTGAAGTTATTATCGAGCTCCTCGGAGTCTGTGTCCAGCTCTATGTCAAGCTCTGCTTCACAGATAGCAGGATTCTCGCTGCCTTCGCCCTCCCGATAGCTATTCAGTTCCTCCTCAGATGATGACGATGGCCCTAAGTCACGGTAAAGGAGATTCTTCTTATATGCACATTTGAGGATCTGCAAAGCCTCTACAATGTCACCTTTGAGACAGTTTCGATGCTTCGTGATGGTAATTCCAGCACTCGAGAATGCACGCTCGCTTGATACTGATGTTGCCATGATGGCAAGATAATCTTTTGTGAGTGAAGCCCACACCGGAAAGCAATGGGCATTTAACTAGAGAATAATAGATATTATAGATATGTGAAAAACAGGAGAATAGAGACACTCACTCCCCACCACTGAACCGTTGACATGCCGTCAGGCACATCCTCATTGAGATCAATATATTTCTGAAAATCATGCTCCCACTGCTTCTCTGGATCGAGAAGAGCTTGAGTTAATGATAGAGATGATCGTGCTTCATCATCATCGTCACTTGATAGATCCACGAGTGAAGACAGATAACGTTGTAGCGTTTTCATCTTCGAAACAGCCACCATCACACTCTCTGCACTGCTGTTGAGTTCCACATACCGATTCTTGTACTTATTGAAAAAGAATCAGTCGGTACATCAGCCATCAGTGTGAACAGCAAGATGTACTTACAATCTTCTTCATCAACTCCATAGCGTCCTTCTGCAGAGCTATTGACCAGCCTTCCTTGAAGAATCCAAAGTGCATTGTCAGATCAAGCACTGATGACGTTGATCAGAAATGAGGTAAAATATTTGTGTCAATGATGCATACATATACAGACTGATAGAGAAAACGTAAGCATCGTTATCACCTGTCTTGTCGTAGTATTCTGCGATCTTGGCAAGCCCAGCTTGCAGTCCATTTGTGAAGTGTGCATATGCAGGATCCTCTAGTTTGGCAGTCCATTGTGCATGCAAGTCTTTAAGGGCCGGTAGTGCAAGATGCAATGCTAGATCGTTCTCCGAAGAGAAGTGCTGTTGCCAAAAATCTGCAATCTACTCATTTGTTATGTTATAATATCGGTCACTTGATGCACGATGAATGTACCTGCAGAACGCGCTGAAAGCTTTTGACGTGTTTCCACTCATCATCTCTTGGCAAGAGGGCGTACAACTTCGTAGACGTCCTCATATCCTTTGCAGCTCTCAAGATCTCTGTCACAAACTTATTGACCTGCTAGGAACATCACTGAGCTCAGAGCAATGTAGCACATGAAATGACAAAGAATACTCACTGAATGCAGGCCATATGCTTGATTGAGCATCATGTATGTTGAGGACCAGCGAACCTTCATGTCGATTAGTAGAGTTTTGACATCCTTGATTTCAACACCAGTGGACACTTGAATGTCATGAAATCGCTCCTTATGTTGGCTTGATGAGTGTTCCTGCATGCATTTATTGATATTAATACTTCATCGTCTACTTCACACTTACCTTGACAGATATTGCTTGAATCAGTCTCACTTCATCGCGAATCAGAGCCGAGGTATCTGGTTGTCACAGTATTAAGTGGCACCTTTCTTTTTGCACCAATAAAGTCATCATTCGGCAACCACAAGTGGTTATTCAGATGCCAACCTTTATATTGGTCTCACAAAGTGGATACTTAGACAAACAGCACAATACCACCACATACATTGCGGATATGACTGTGTCTACCACATGACCACCAAGCATCCATGATTCAGCCACTCAGTCACGTGACACTGGCCACTTGCCCAGAATGGAACTCTTTGGCCCACAATAGGCTTACCTGTGCTCATTGGACCATTAAGCTAGCAAGCACCCAATTTGCTGCTCAATAGCAGCACCAACTACATGGCTGTCAAATAGTAGCACCTGCATTAGAATATGCGCTATGGCAGAACCTCCATTGGCCACTCAATAAGTGGCACCACTTCAGCTACTCAAATATTGGCACCACCTTCAGGCAACTATCTTATTGGGTAAAGTAGGATTACCTTGGCATATCCATGGCCTTTATAGATAGTTGCTATAGCAAAGTCCAGAACCATTACTGGTTTTGACAATATGTTCACATGTAGACAGGACAGGACCCCAGTAAGTACACCATAGTTAGGGTACCCAGGGTCTACCACTACATGTATATAAGCACATGAGGATCTAAGGGAAGACCTTAGATTCATTCACCTATTTCATGCGACCTAACAGCCAATTCACCCCCTTGTTGTGAGCATAAGGCTAAGGGCCCTTTGAGCCCCTTTTTTAGGCTGCATGTCACTGCATGCCTGGTTTGACCCTACCTGGGCAAACCCCTTTTTTTGTGCAGGTCACTGGATGCTGGCAAGCACCTTGCTGCCATTTCCTTGCCTTAGAGCACAGGATCTAATGCACCGTGACAATTACACTGAAGAACTCAAGGTCGTACTGATTAACACAACAGATTTCGTATTTTCAGTCAAGTCAGGAGACAGGATAGCCCAAATAATCTTTGAATATTACACTGAAGGGCTTCCCTCTCGAAGCTACCAACCGTTGCGAGCAACTAGAAGGGGAAACAAAGGTTTTGGCTCCTCGGGACAATGAGCCTTGAGAGGGGGGTAGTGTCACAGATTTTTGCCACAAAGTCTGCATGTGACTTTTCTCACACCACAGATCACGTGCTTCACCAAAATCTCATGCCACTCAGCCACAGATGTGACACGTAGAGATCAGGTGATAGCCTACATCACATGTTACGGTCCAGACCCGCAGATGATATGGTCAGACCTGTCTATTCCAGGATACAATAGAGGCACCCATTTGGTAACAAAGGGAACAAGGACTATTGTTACGCATCGGCCTTCCACTTCCTATTAGTTTAGCCAGAAGCCTAAATAAGCACAATGTTCACACCAGAGAACAAAAGGGAAACCAAGATGGGCACGATGTTTGCACACGTTGCTGCAGCAGCCATCAATCTTTCCACCTATTGTTCTACTTCCGGACATTCCATTGTTTCATGTACGGCCATTTGCTTATACCCGTAGATAGGTAGCTTAGGTAAGATAGCCCACTGTATATGTATATAAGACCAGCCATGTAGAGGATGAAACTTCAGATTGTTTCTCCTCGTCTACCATTGTAGCATCTACTGAGCCTACCAGCTCCTTCATATATCTCTCACCCTTTCCTGTGCTTGCTTCATCAACAAGTAAGTCTTAGGCTCTCGTGCCACATAAGGGTTCAGGGGGATCATAGGGATCAGGGGGATTAGGGTGGCACGTTCCATGGGACTGTCCCTTTTTAGTCTCTTTGCTCTCTTGTCCAGCGGTGCTGTGACAAGCTCTTGGAGCATGTATATGTTAACCTTATGACCCAATTTCCAGTGTTCTCACTAGGCAGTGTACACTACTTGATGATAATCAATGATGATGCATTGTCATTCACGACAGTCTATCCTCTGGTAAACAAGATTAAGAAAGACACTCTGCATTGTTTCCAGGTCTTCCACTGTGCAGCCGAGCATCAGACTGGTCAGAAGCTTTACAAGGTGCATTTTAACAATGGCACTGAGTTCATGAATGACATGTGAACTGCCTATCTGCAGCACCATGGGATCATTTCTAAGCCAACTATGCTGTACACCTCTCAGGAGAATGAAGTCAGTGAGCGGGAGCATTGTACACTCACTGATTATGCATGAGCTATGTTGTATGACTCTGATCTTCTGAATTACCTGTGGGCTAAAGCCTTTCATACGAGTGCATATCTCAAGTCACTTGTACCATCTGCATGTCAAGAAGGGCATACTCCTTATGAATGCTGGTATGGTCATCTACTCAATGTTGCTCACTTGCATGTCTTTGGCTTGAAGGCATGGGTGAAGGTCACTGATGATCTACACACAAAGCTAGACTCTAAGTCCCATCAATGTTAGCTTATTAGTTATACCGATGCATCTCACTGTATTGTCGACGATGTGGCTTTCGAGCATCCTCTGCCCCTGGTGGTTGCACCTGTGCCCTTGCCAGCCATGCCACAGCAGCCAGCACCCTCACCATCAACTTCACCATCCTTACCTCCAGTGCCTTCTGTGTTGCAGCAAAATGAACCTGTGCCACTGCGACAATTGAGCAGGACTCCAGTGGAGTTGTGCTTTGTGAGAATCTAGAGGCAGTTTAACATGAGGATAAGCTCGAGTGAAAGGGGAGTTCTGGGCTACCAATGCTCCTCTTCCTATAGCAGTGTATATCACCTTTTTCACAGCATCCGACACACTGGTTGACCCTGGTGAATTTGTCCATGAGGGGGCTGTGCCCTATTACATTCAAGCAGGCCATGGCTGCTGTCAATGTTTGACAGCCTGCAATGGAGATGGAGATGTCAGGCTTATGCAAGATTGGAGCATGGCAGCTGGTACCAAGGAAGGCCAACATGAATGTTGTTAGATGCAAGTGGATGTTTGCACAAGAATTCAACAAGGATGGCAGGTGAAAACTGAAGGCCCACCTCATCGTGAAAGGCTTCCATCAAATTGTGGGAGTGGACTATTTCGAGATGCATGCTTCCATCATGCACTTCAAATTCCTCTGAGTGGTTTGTGCACTGGTCATCTATCAGAAAATGGAGATGGGGCAGGACAATGTCGAGAAAGTGTACCTGAATGCTTCATTGTCTGAAGAGGTCTTCATGGAGCAAACCCTGGGCTATGAGAACTTGGACATCCTGACTGGGTGTGTGCATTGGACCATGTCCTCTATGATGTTATGCAGTCAGGAAATGAGTGGTGAAAGAACCTGGATTCCACTTATTCTGACCTCTCATGCAGACGAATGCATGCATGCTCAGATTGATGATGAAGGGCTCTCCATCACAGCCACCTACATGGGTGATGTGACATCTGTCTCCAATACTGCCTCAGGCCTTGCAGTTACTCGAGTGGACCTGGCCACACAATATAAGCTCAGTGAGGGTAAAGAGTTGAAATATATGAACAGTGTGGCTATCGAACATGATTGGATGAAAGGTACTCTACAACTCACCCAAGGAGCATATGTGCAGCATGTATTGGCATACTTCAACATGCAGGAGTTCAACCCAGTGTCTATGCCTTTGGAACCAGAGATGAAACTCACTAAGGCACCTACACAGGTGATGCCAGATGAAGCTTTTGAAATGGTGACCATACCCTACCATGAGTACCATGAGGTGCTTGATGCTATCATGTACTTGTTGGTTGCCAGTCAGCCAGACCTGGCTTATCCTGTGCAGCTGTTGAGTTATTATATGGTGAACCCAGGGATTGCTCACTGGCATGCACTGAAGTGCATCCTCTGTTACATCAAGGGAATGATTGATTATGACATTATTTACTACAGTGCTGCCCATGCACATTTCACCATCAAACTGATGATTTATTCTGACTCATCTTACTCTGACTGTGCAGACACAGGACGTTCAACTCAGAGGCATGTCATGTTGATGGCTGGTGATACAGTTACATAAAGCTCATGGTGCCAGGATGTGGTCATGTCACAGTATTAAGTGGCACCTTTCTTTTTGCACCATTAAAGTCCTCATTTGAGTGGTTATTCGGATGCCAACCTTCATATTGGTCTCGCAACGTGGATACTTGGACAAACAGCACAATGCCACCACATACATCACGAACATGACTGTGTCTACCACATGACCACCAAGCGCCCATGATTCAGCCACTCAGTCACGTGACACTGGCCACTTGCCCTATTCAGAAGTTATCAGGCATTGGTCACATGACACCAGGCCACTTGCCCAGAAAGGAACCCATTGGACCATCAAGCTAGCAAGCACCCAATTCGCCACTCAAGATAGTGGCACCACTTTGCTGCCTAAACCAATAGGCAGATACCACAACAGAGGATCCCCCTACCAACTGGCATACAGTATAGCCAGGTACAGGATAGGCTAGATCTTCTCACAACCCTATCCAGATGAAGACTGATCGTCACACTCATTGTTCTGAGTTTGGACAGATCCTCTCATCTGATGTTGCAACCGTTGTGATGTGCTCTGTTGGCCATCACC
>NW_024468603.1:0-11324 GCF_001632365.1 Laetiporus sulphureus 93-53
GCTTCGGGGTCGTCCATTTCGACCCACGAGATGATAGGATTTACTGCATCGATGTTGTGTCCATTAAACATTCAGAATGCAGTTGGCTCCTCATCTGCCACTTGTTGTGCTCGTTGCGAGATTTCTTCAGCTTCCTCTCTCGCAATGGCTTGTTGTCTTTTACGAAGCCTCTGGTGGTGACACGTACTTGGGCATCGTGAGTATTTCCATTCTCCAGCTTGCCAGTTGATTTCTGGATTATGCTGATGTAAGTATGACATCCCAATGATCATGTCTAATTTCCCGATGTCCGTGACTAGCAGACGGTGGGTGGAACCATGATCTCCGACTTTGAGGTATGCTTTTACATAGTCAGTTATTTCTCCATGTTTGTTTTGGGATCCATCAGCATTGTACACTTTGTATGTTGTATTAAGCTTGGAGGTCGCAATTCGATTGTTCTTTACGAATTGCTTGCTGATGTACATGGAATATGCTCCTGAGTCGACTAAAGCTTCGGCGCTCAATTTTTTGCCGTACACCCATAATGTAACTGGTAAATAGAATGATGATAAATTTGGAGACGAATTCTTTATTGTTACATTATCATCCTCTGCGTTGCGACGATCTACAGAGGTGTCTAATTCGGGTGCTAAATGTACAGGTCTTATATAATGTTCTGGGGACTCTGACGAGCTGCCTACAGATCCCCTTTGAGAAAACCCTTCTGATTCCTCCTTGAAGAGCCCTCTCCCGCCTTCCTTGATGAACTGGATCCATTCGCCCTCAGGCGCCTGAGCCTTGAGAGGATCACGGCGAAATCTTCGTCTGACTCGGATGCATCAGGCTCGCTTTCCGAGTGGATGCTGTGGTCGCTGATATGCGCAGCTGTCTCCTTACCCTTCCCCTTAGTCTTAGAGGGAGAGCTCTTTTTCTTTGGCTTCTTCTCTTCTTCGGTATCAGAGCTTTCGCTCTCTGTATCTGATGAAGTGGAATCAGATACTACCTGTCGCGTCTTGGACGACTTGGATTTATTCCTGGTGTCGTCCTTCTTCTTCACGTCCTTCTTCTTCGCAGCTGTCTCTTTCTCCTTCTCAATCTGCCTCTTGACATGGTCCAATTTGAAACAATCGGTGCAATACTTGCCGAAGTGTTTCGACGATTTGAAGAACGTCGGCTTGTTCTTCTTGCAGTTGGCGCAGACCAACTTGTCGTCTTGCACGCTTCGCGCTTTGCCCGATTTACTCTTTCCCTTCTTCCCGACTGCATCAACCTCCATAGCATTCGGGTCCTTGGTTTCGGCCTTGGCATGGTGGCCTTCTCGTTGTAGTGATGTGAATATCCGGAGTGCGAATGTAAGGAACTCGGTCCACTTCTTGGGCCAGTTGTCCTTAGTGGTATCCACCAGCATGAGCAGCCATGTTTTCTCCGGGATATGTTTCTTGATCTTTTCGATCAGGTCTTGGTCCGAGAAGCCTGTACCAGTTGCCTTTGGACGGAAGTCTTCTGCGAACTTTTGGAAGTCTCGATGATCCTTCTTGATGAAGGCTTCTAACTCCGTTCGCTTCTTGTCGTCCTTGTCCAATGATTCATATGCCGTGCGAAGTTCAGCGACGAACTCCGCCCAAGTTCCTGGTGCCTTATTATTTTCGTTTATTTCGGTAATCCAATGTCGCATGTATTCGCGTGCTCCTCCTTTCAGGAGCAAGAGGGTAGACATAATTTTGGACTCGTCTTTGGTATGTCCGGTATATTTCAACCAGAGCATGACTTGTTTGAGCCAATCATCGAGATTGACTCCGTCCTTATTGCCACCATATTTTTCTGGTTGGTCAATTTTTACGCCTTTACCCTTGTGACCAAACGACGGCTCATCGTCGTCGTCCGTGTCGTCGACATTGTTACCGCCTTGCCCTACTTTCCGTCCCTGCGTAGATGCCCATGCGCGAAGTCAATCGTGTGATTTCTTCAGGTCTTCCATCCTGGTTTGGAGATCCTTGACCTCATCGTCAAATGCCACAAATGCTTCGTTAGTGGTCTTGTTTTCCTCAAGTAAAGCTGACGAGGTTTTCTCCAAGTCTGCGATTCGAGACTCAGATTGTTGACGATGTTGGTCTAAGAAGACCGTCCGATTGTGAAACTCCGTGGTGTTACATTCCATTGTATGCGCTTGGCGCTGGATAAGATTTTCGTAATGCGCCACCGTTTGTTGACGCATCTCTTCTACCACGTTTGTGACGAGATCGACTACCCAATTTTTTACATTTTTGGGTATGTTCGCATTTGGGAGCACCGTGTCGGCAAGGGCTTGACGAATGATAGGATTCGGGGGTTGCAAAACAATATTAAGATGTGCAGGAAGCTCCGGAGATGGAGCCCGAGAGAAGCTTGGATCATTTGGAGTGGGAGTCGTCATCTTACAATTCTTCCTCTATTTCTCGAAGATGTTCTTCGAACTCGACGATATGGCTATTGGCGATCGTGGCCTGTCGGGCAATTACTCGTCCTGAGCGTTGGTTTCGCAGCAACCAAAGGTCTCGATGGATGACCTTGACGAAGGGTTGCCACAAAAACCTGGTTTTGTCCCTGACTGCGGGCCACTGGTGATTATGATGAATTTCGCAAATACGCTCGACTTCTTCGAGCCAATCGACGAAGCTATTGTAAGCTTCGGTGAGACGGTCTTCGGGTTCTTCGGATCCAATAGGGATATAGCAGATATGAACCGCGACGTTCCTCCAAACAAATTCTGGATAGATTTGAAGGGCGTAGATGTGATATACGTCGTGGTAATCGATGTCGAAAGTATCCTCATATGTAGCAAACGCTTCGCCTGCTCTGTCTCGAAGAGCACGTGGAATTGAATCCCAAAGATAATCGAAGGTGTGACCGATTGAATTTAACTGCTCGAAGTTATCAAGATTGTTCGAATCACCAGATGAAGACATATACAAAATGAATATTCGTATCTACAGCAAATGTTGCCCTGTGACCTGTATTCCTAGACGATATTTCTGGATAATATCTCTGATTATCCAGCGAGCTTCTCTGCCCTGATGCTTCCTCTCCTGGATGTAGTTACAGAAGTCGTGAACCACGTGTTGGTGAACGAAGGGAAGCTTGAATTCTGCGATGTCAGTGCGGATGGATTCGAGCTTGAGTATGAGATGCTCGAGATCAAGGATGTCGTGGTCGTCAAGCTGACGACGGTATCGTTTGGTGAGTAGAATACGAATCTGTCGAAGAGTGCCTTCGACGCGTTGAGTTGAGATGATGGAGACGGCGAGAGGATAGATGAAATGAGACCCAGTAGCGGTCTCGACGTATGTTCCTTGATTGAGATCTGGACCAGATGGTCCTGCAGGTAGTCTCGGTCGTCTGACCGAGGGAGTCTGGATAATAGAAACTGAACTAGTGCCGTGAGGGGGCCGACCTCCCGTAGAGATGTGTCCTGGCCTTGGCAGGGGTCTTATGGGCCGCTGCTCGTAGAACTCTTCTGGAGTTCTTGCTCGAGGACGACGGATGACACCGTCGATGCTGTGCAATGCCTTGGTGCGGCTTACGCTGGTAGAGTCGGCGACTGATGGAACGTCAGGTGAAGATATGACACTGCTAACGTGCGGGTGGACGTGCGAAGACGCAACACTGCGGTGAGTACGCTGGGCAGGCACTCGAGGCAGGTAAGATAAGCAGACTTATTCTTCTATCACAAACTTAGGACGCAGAGCGCCGACTAAGCCTATGACCTTATGATCAAACACTTACTGACTGTTGACGACGTAAGGATGGACACAAAGATGATCAAGATAAAGCAGCGACTTGCAAGTGGTCACTGGTGACACTATATGGATAGGCGTAGCAGAGATGAGAATAAGTCTGGGGGACTTATGCGTCTCAGAGCTCTGGCTTATATACATGAGCGGAGGGACCCTTGGTACCCTGATACCCCAGAACCACTAGCTAATGGACATTGTCTGATTGGTTACCACTACCTGTCAGACTACATGTGTCATGCATGCCGAACCTCCGAACTACTTAGTAAGACCATGGGAATGGTATTGCCCGTAATGGCTACATCTCCGGTGGCGTGGTATCTATCTACCTCGTGCATGTGAACTAATATCCCCTTAAGGGCATATCTCCGGTGGCATGTATCCCCTTCGTTGGATTCTTCCGGAGTCCGACCATTGCTTCTAGATGGGATGATATTACTGTATAAGTTAGGCTTACCTAATACCAGCACTACTTGTCACATGTGTGGATATCACGTGATATGTCACGTGACTAGACCTGGACCTTCGGGGCGTCTAGGACTGTTAGTACTTCGCGTACCAGTTCGTTCCTTTCTGAACAGCCTAGCGCTGATGTTAAATGATGTCTTGGTCACGTGAAGAGGTGAAAACGTGAAAATCTGTGACAAGCAGGTTGTATCGAATCACATCACGATTCAAATAATACACCAATAAACCTCTGCATGATCAATAAAACCAACCGCGTAGACACAAATCCTTCGAATGAAGGGTGTATATGTGTGACGGTTTAGATCATCTATAAAAGCAGACTTTTACAGTTTATGCCAATGAGTTAAATCTGAGCCACTAGATCAAAGCTAACTGCATATGATTCAAAGTATGCATGCATGGCAAGATCTGTGACGTCCTCAACATAAGGACCTGTAGTCACCTAGGCTTTGAATAAACTCATGTCTAGTCCAATATCAATAAAACGAATACACAAAATCTTAGTTAAACATTCGCACAATAATGCTTCGGACCGACAGCGGTTCCTACAATAGAAGTATTAGCAATGTTAACAAGAAAATGGATTTATACCATTACCACAAACCTATAAGCCAATCGTCAAGAAATGACTCACTGGGCCAACTGACAATAACCCAGTATCCTCGCGGATAGATTGAAGTACGTCTGCCAGGAAGATCAAGGATATCGACGTGTAGATTGAAGTACGCACGTTGAGAACTCCGAATTGCAAACGGAGGATTCCGCTGCATAGATTATAGTACGTGCAGTAGAACAGTCGATCGACAATCAATAAAGGCAAAATGGTATAAAGGTGTAATGGAATATCGCGAATATTAGAAAGGAAAAGGAGGCACACATTGTGCTAGTGTAAAGGGATTTGCACAGATCAATCCAAGAGTTAGATCACTTCCTCTTAATGAGAATCTCCGGCAACACGGACTTCGTATTCTCGAGGAAGGATATCAATGCAAGTCATTATAAATTGCGGTCAAACCAGAAGACCCTGAAGCAATATAAAATGACAATAAACGGATAACCTGAAGAAGCGCATCTGTTTACATCACAAACAGATACAAGTCGAGGTTGTGTAACAACTTGATTTGCAAACAAGTTGACACCATTGATTAAATCACAATCAATGAAAATAATCGACAGCCAGTATAAGGCCTTGTAGTCGATCTATGCCTCGCCGACGGTTGATAACTCCACACCGTCGCAAAAGAATAGAAATGCTATACGAAAATACAAATTTTCTGTGATGTTCAGAAAGTATCTTCGCAAGCTGTATAGCAAGCATTTCGTCAAGCCCTGTCAGCAGAATTAGGCCTAGTTAGCCAATTCATTTAAATCATCTATATCGCCTCTCGTGCAATAAAGTCTTCTTCATATAAAAAGACACGAGCTTAATAGGCAATAAGGGCATGACACCACAACATCAAGTTCCCGTGCACTCAATCAACCTTTGTCATTTAAGGCAGTACTGGCAGCTTTGAGCGCCATAAAAGTACAATAAGCCCGACATGACTGGTAAAGCATCCTTACATCACAAGGATGGAATACTCCAATATGAATATCTTTAGTCGAAAAAGCGTCCGGAGATAATAGGAGATAATAATGCAACTCTCGGTAATCGAAACCGCTCAATCGCTGACTGATCCTTCTCAACAAAAAGAAATTCGGAGATATTCACCAAGGTTTATAAGAGACAATACCTTCATTAAATCAGCGAATAAGGCTGGGGAGCCGAAAATCATTCGTTGAGGGAACTTTCATTAAACCAAGAATATGCTGACCGAACATTCTTGGCAATACCCATGGGAAGATTCTTCATCCCTGCGATCGATCACATCATGAAGGATTAGGTCGATCAGCAAAACACATCAACCGGCTACATGCGAGTCTAGCCGGTGACCGCTATAAATCGCGAGTTGAGATTGAAAAATATCTCTATACTCTTGATTATTCAGAGGAAAAGGACACCACTTAAAATCAATGCGGATAATAAGTAAATCAGGCATCCAGTGTTCACGAGGATTTGACTTCGCTACAACTGGTAAAAGGCTCTACTATTCCTAACCGGCCCTACGAACACCTGCTTTACAAAAATGAATTTTAATTCATTGTCCTTAATATCTTGCCACCTATTCAGTGCCACCAAAAGCGTACAATCATCGCTTGTCTTAGAGCTTCTCTCACTGCTGCTCACATGATTAGTTTGAACTTGTCTCATATTCGAAGACAATACATCCTTATGTCCCTTATATAAGTCAAACCTGTGTTCCTGACTGGCTGCTTTAAGCGTCATTATAATCAAGGATGTTTGTACTAGGACGTAAATAAGGAGGTCTTTCGACAAAGGCACTAAAGGTTCCTACGATCAAAACAAGTTGAATCTGTCCAGCAATACTTAATTGTATTTCGACGGACTAATCAACGAGCCTAATTGCAGAAAGAGATGAACGCCCTTGCGCGCAATAGAAATGAACGACTAAATCAGCTAAATAACCTGACGACATCCACTGGAGTGCGGCAAATGCTATAAGTTTTATGCTTTATGCAATTTTTCTATGCATTATGCATCTTTTTAAGAAAAATATATAAAACACCGCACGACGAAGGGGATGAGCAATAAAGGTTCTGATTCATTGGTACTCCGATGTTGGTCTGAGCAACCGACACACACGATCTACGAGTACCTCGTTCCTACATATAAATTGCCTAATATGCGCACAAGACCTCGATACAGGAAAGGGTAAACAAAGAGCAATACCTGAATTGTCAAACGACCATATTATCTGTCTACATCACTGGCAGATACAAGTGGAAATGCTATGTCCAGGAGAACATAACCTCGAAGAGGGGGTAGAAAAGCAAAAATCGCTAGCCATATATTATAAATTGCGACCAAGAAGTAAAGGTCCTGATGCAATATAAAATATATAGCAACCTCTCGAGAAAACTCCGCCAGATGAGGACAATTCCTTCAAGCATTCACTACCACTTGAACTAGTGTAATCAATGACCACATGCATTATAAATCGCGGTTCAAACAAGAAGAACCCTGATGCGATAAAAGGTGCATGCTTCAAGAGACCTACGTCTACAAAAGACGTCAAAACTGACTTCAAGACGAAACATAACCCTCAAGATTTCGGATCCTTATTGAGCAAATAAGAGACAAGCTCCTCAAATGTATCAAAAATATTCCATAATCCATAAAATAGAAACTTGTGCTATACCAATAAGAAGAAAGACGGTCCACAATCCGCATCGCTGACTTTAAAAGAACGTTCAGGACCTGTTGTCTAACTTCAAAAAGGTATCTCCAAGCACACATAAAGTTCTATTATAAGGATTGGCAATAATGACGACACCACGTTTCTATCAAAAGGAATCTTTATGCTGCTGTGAATGGGTAGCACTGGCCGCTTTGAGCGCCATTAAAGTGCAATAAACCTAACCAGTAGTAATTCCAATTGATCTTAAGGAAACAGTTCGTCATGGACCAGTTGTGAGACTCGGATCATTCAGTGACACATAGTACTCTCGCCTACATATCTCCTCGAAGAATCTAGGATTCAAAGGACCTTATAAGCACACTTGGGTGGAAGATCGTCTATTCCTGAATCAAATAATCGATGCCTAATAGCAGGATATCAGTTTGTGTTCACGACTATGAGTTGCGCCTTGCATGTAAAAGGCCAATAAAATCACTGAGATACTCAAAGTCGGACATGAACAACCTGCTGCGTTGATATTTGAATAACGGAATGTGCTGCACTTCATTGTGCCTTCAGCACCTTAGATCTTTTCACCTCGACGAAGTAAAACTGGATCAAAAAGGAATGAACCGACGTGCGAAACGTTATCCAGTTATATTAGTCACTTGTGCTGTCCTATGATAATCCTGCGGAACTTCCATGAAAGTGGGAGCAAAGCCCAACACTTCGACAGAGCTCAGGCCTTAAAAAGGGGGTACTGTCACAAATACAGTCCTTGTGACCCTAACCATTCTCATATAAATACCCTAAGCGCTGGACCAGGCTATACTTCACTTAGCCAGGTATCCAAGTGCACATCTGTATATTACACGGATGGTGCTGACGCACATAGCATATTACATTACATATGCTGGTATAGAGAATAGGTTACACGGGTTACCTGTGAAGGACTAGATCCAACATATAGTCTCATGTCCTCACGTGACCTCCAGCGGGCTATGCTGCTACAAGGGCCTACAGCCGAAAAGTGCTCAGCAAGCGTAGAACGAAGGAAATCTAGTCACATGACTAAAAGCCCTTAAATGGAATGCGTCACAAATGTGCCGATCATATACAATCTGACACAATGGATCGTATCACGATCATAGTTCCCAAGGGAACCATTGAGTCCTACAATAGATTGTATCAGCACGTGACTTATCGGGATCAACCAGAAATCAATTGACTAGTCGCCGATATAAGTCCTGGCCATCAAGCCACATAAGACTTACGACATATTAATAGTCATGGAGATAGATCTCATAGCGTCTATTAGACTGAACCAACCAACCTCAATCCTAGTCTCGCAAGAGACCTGTTAAAGGATTAGAGCAAGACAGTCTACGCTATCCTTATCCCGAAGATACGACGGAACAGCCTTTTACTAGACTTAGCATATGTGACAACCTGATCCCTGAACAGGATCCTCAATAGGGTTGCGACATTAAGTCTGGGCCTTTCGGAGCCATAAAAGGTCTAGAGTAATCTCGGACATCATTGTGCGCAGTATATCACATGCGAATCACACAATGACGTCACGAGTCCAGACCTATCTCAAGTACACATCACGTACAAGCTCAGATCCACAGACCAGATAAGATCCGACCCTGATAAGGGGCCGCCGATCCGGCATCTAAAGAAGTCTTGACCCAGTTCCCACTTGATATTAGAAGAAGCCATGACTGAGTCTTCTATAGACTCCTGTATTAGTCTTTGCTGATATCAAAGTGGATCTCCGGGGCACTGTCGGGTGTTTCACCTTGACAGTTGTGGGATACGTAATTCCTGATGAAAATACGTAAATGTCTAGTGGGGATCCAAAGAGGTTCCTTCGGTTAAGGGTACTCACGGCGCAAGCCATGGTCCAATAGATACATGTAGTTATAATAAGGTCATAAGATCATAAGGTCATGAACAATAAAGCAGCGCCATTAGAAGGTATTTGGCGCAGCACCTCGCCGTATGTATACAATAAGGTAGGATCTCACACGACTCGATCTGTAGGTCCACACCCAGTATCAGGGGTCCTGGATCTAACATACTTGCCATATAAGGGTTCCTAGTATACATATGTATTATAATATGAAGTAGGATAGATGGTATATCGGGGTACTCCCCTGCTTGTATATATACTAGGGTCAACTGGGAGTAGATCCCCAGTTCTATCATACTTCTCCACCTGGGGCTCACTCTTTCTCTGAGTCCTGGAGGGACTGGCTAGCGATCCAGGTCAATGACCGTCCGACATGGGACTTCAGGCCACCCAACTGAGGGCCTGCTTGCAGTTGACTCGTGAGAGTCATTATCCTGCCACCACCTACTTGTCGACATATCACGATCGACCGTTCAAGTTGGTTTTGGATGTTAGAGGTAATCCATGTCTAGTCAGGACTACATAGGTGCCGACACATTAGCTTGTGTTCGGAGACTATTCCCTAGTAGTTCTTGACAGTCTTGTTTGCATGGCCTGAGTGAGTAAATCGTAAAAACGAAAACTGCTAACCCTAGAGTATGTCCACAAGACCTATAAACCATAAATAGTAAGTGTCACGTGACTATGAAGCGCTGAAACTGTAACACAAGCTCCCCCTTCCAACCGGCAAGACCCTTGACGACAACTTACCAAACTAGCCCATCAACGTCCCCCGCGAACACCTACGTGGTTATAGACTGGGATGGTAGTGTGGGGTACAACCTTCAAACCATCGTCGAGATCCTCTCGGGGCTGAGGATGGAACTCGGTAGGTGCCTAGTGCGAGATGGATCCGTCTTCATAGAGGACCACCTTCAGTGCTTCGACACTGTCGGTAAGCCATCCAGGTTGCTCGATCATGGCAACGAGGGGTTGGAAGATGACTGGCACGAACTCACAAGGTGTCTTGGCATCTCCATAGCGGACTTGATCGGAGAATGTCCTGAAGAGTTCGACCTCGTATTGTTCGACGCCTTCTTCCTTGCTCGCGAAATGAACACTGATGACGCACATCCGGTTGGGTGTTGGGTGCCAGTCATGCATGCCTGGGATGGGTGGTGGATAGAGAAGAGTGACCCATTGACTGAAGACGTGATGAGGTGAGTCTTCCGAGTAGAGGTGCCAGGCGACCTTCTGATTGTCCCAAGTGAAGACGAAGGCGTGGAAGGTGGTGAAGTCGCCCGTGCCCGTACGATGGACGTAGAGACGATGGCCATCACGTTCCATGAGGAATGTTAGTGGCGTGGCGATGAAAACATCGTAGGGTGATGCTACGTCTGGGGTGATGAGCGATACCTGTCCTGCCGCTGGGTTGCTCGAAGACTTGACCGTTCGAGCATACCTTATCTGCTCCTTGATGGTGTCAGCCAGCGCAAGTTGCAATCCATCCTCAGGTGGGTCATTGTAGGGGTAGGTGGCGCCAACGTGGTGGGGGTAGCCAGGTCGTTCATCGTCGGCATTCCTTGCCTGTTCGTCATCGTCACTCCAAGCTCTCCCCATCGTCCAAGACCCTCCCATCATCCAATGACCTGTCTCATCTTCATCGTCTCCCCATCATGCACTCCTCCGTGAGTCAGCCAGTGCTTCGTCACTAAGGTTGTTCAGAAGTGGGAGTTTGTCCCTGTCATTGTTGAGGAGTAGTCCTGGCTCCGATGCGCTGCGAGTGACGGTGGTGGTGACACAGATGTTAAGTGACATGGGTGGAGGTGGTAGAGCAGGGTGGTTCTCTTTATCCCAAGGATAGATTTCCTCGTAGAGTTCCCACTCGAGTAGGAGGAGGCGATGGTCCAGTAGAGGAAAAGGAGGGCCGCTACTTATACCTTCGAGCAGCCGTTCTTCTTCTTCATACCA
>NW_024468603.1:11424-22778 GCF_001632365.1 Laetiporus sulphureus 93-53
ACAGGATCCTCAATAGGGTTGCGACATTAAGTCTGGGCCTTTCGGAGCCATAAAAGGTCTAGAGTAATCTCGGACATCATTGTGCGCAGTATATCACATGCGAATCACACAATGACGTCACGAGTCCAGACCTATCTCAAGTACACATCACGTACAAGCTCAGATCCACAGACCAGATAAGATCCGACCCTGATAAGGGGCCGCCGATCCGGCATCTAAAGAAGTCTTGACCCAGTTCCCACTTGATATTAGAAGAAGCCATGACTGAGTCTTCTATAGACTCCTGTATTAGTCTTTGCTGATATCAAAGTGGATCTCCGGGGCACTGTCGGGTGTTTCACCTTGACAGTTGTGGGATACGTAATTCCTGATGAAAATACGTAAATGTCTAGTGGGGATCCAAAGAGGTTCCTTCGGTTAAGGGTACTCACGGCGCAAGCCATGGTCCAATAGATACATGTAGTTATAATAAGGTCATAAGGTCATAAGGTCATGAACAATAAAGCGGCGCCATTAGAAGGTATTTGGTGCAGCACCTCGCCGTATGTATACAATAAGGTAGGATCTCACATGGCTCGATCTGTAGGTCCACACCTGGTATCAGGGGTCCTGGATCTAACATACTTGCCATATAAGGGTTCCTAGTATACATATGTATTATAATATGAAGTAGGATAGACGGTATATCGGGGTACTCCCCTGCTTGTATATATACTAGGGTCAACTGGGAGTAGATCCCCAGTTCTATCATACTTCTCCACCTGGGGCTCACTCTTTCTCTGAGTCCTGGAGGGACTGGCTAGCGATCCAGGTCAATGACCGTCCGACATGGGACTTCAGGCCACCCAACTGAGGGCCTGCTTGCAGTTGACTCGTGAGAGTCATTATCCTGCCACCACCTACTTGTCGACATATCACGATCGACCGTTCAAGTTGGTTTTGGATGTTAGAGGTAATCCATGTCTAGTCAG
Source organism: Laetiporus sulphureus 93-53 (assembly GCF_001632365.1). Classification (NCBI taxonomy): domain Eukaryota; kingdom Fungi; phylum Basidiomycota; class Agaricomycetes; order Polyporales; family Laetiporaceae; genus Laetiporus; species Laetiporus sulphureus. The sequence goes on from NW_024468603.1 coordinate 12,396, forward strand.
GACTACATAGGTGCCGACACATTAGCTTGTGTTCGGAGACTATTCCCTAGTAGTTCTTGACAGTCTTGTTTGCATGGCCTGAGTGAGTAAATCGTAAAAACGAAAACTGCTAACCCTAGAGTATGTCCACAAGACCTATAAACCATAAATAGTAAGTGTCACGTGACTATGAAGCGCTGAAACTGTAACACAAGCTCCCCCTTCCAACCGGCAAGACCCTTGACGACAACTTACCAAACTAGCCCATCAACGTCCCCCGCGAACACCTACGTGGTTATAGACTGGGATGGTAGTGTGGGGTACAACCTTCAAACCATCGTCGAGATCCTCTCGGGGCTGAGGATGGAACTCGGTAGGTGCCTAGTGCGAGATGGATCCGTCTTCATAGAGGACCACCTTCAGTGCTTCGACACTGTCGGTAAGCCATCCAGGTTGCTCGATCATGGCAACGAGGGGTTGGAAGATGACTGGCACGAACTCACAAGGTGTCTTGGCATCTCCATAGCGGACTTGATCGGAGAATGTCCTGAAGAGTTCGACCTCGTATTGTTCGACGCCTTCTTCCTTGCTCGCGAAATGAACACTGATGACGCACATCCGGTTGGGTGTTGGGTGCCAGTCATGCATGCCTGGGATGGGTGGTGGATAGAGAAGAGTGACCCATTGACTGAAGACGTGATGAGGTGAGTCTTCCGAGTAGAGGTGCCAGGCGACCTTCTGATTGTCCCAAGTGAAGACGAAGGCGTGGAAGGTGGTGAAGTCGCCCGTGCCCGTACGATGGACGTAGAGACGATGGCCATCACGTTCCATGAGGAATGTTAGTGGCGTGGCGATGAAAACATCGTAGGGTGATGCTACGTCTGGGGTGATGAGCGATACCTGTCCTGCCGCTGGGTTGCTCGAAGACTTGACCGTTCGAGCATACCTTATCTGCTCCTTGATGGTGTCAGCCAGCGCAAGTTGCAATCCATCCTCAGGTGGGTCATTGTAGGGGTAGGTGGCGCCAACGTGGTGGGGGTAGCCAGGTCGTTCATCGTCGGCATTCCTTGCCTGTTCGTCATCGTCACTCCAAGCTCTCCCCATCGTCCAAGACCCTCCCATCATCCAATGACCTGTCTCATCTTCATCGTCTCCCCATCATGCACTCCTCCGTGAGTCAGCCAGTGCTTCGTCACTAAGGTTGTTCAGAAGTGGGAGTTTGTCCCTGTCATTGTTGAGGAGTAGTCCTGGCTCCGATGCGCTGCGAGTGACGGTGGTGGTGACACAGATGTTAAGTGACATGGGTGGAGGTGGTAGAGCAGGGTGGTTCTCTTTATCCCAAGGATAGATTTCCTCGTAGAGTTCCCACTCGAGTAGGAGGAGGCGATGGTCCAGTAGAGGAAAAGGAGGGCCGCTACTTATACCTTCGAGCAGCCGTTCTTCTTCTTCATACCAGTCCGTGATGTGAATGTTCGCCATTCCCGTACGTTCTTCAGCTGGTATCGTCATTGTCCTTGATACGGTACCATGTATGACACTGAATACATCCAGAGCAAATGAGAGTGCTGCCGGTAAGATATCAAAGTGTAGCGCATGATCTAGAGCATACGATGGTGGGAGGATTCCCACTAGGAGCCTGGCATAGACGGCTGTTAGGATAGTCTGGTGTCGATCTGGCTCTAGCTGGGGCAGGTGGAGTTCCTCCGTTAGGTACATTGGGTAATTCATTCTCATGAATGTTCCCCATGTTCCGTCTAGGTCGATATCGACGTCGTCCTCTAGTGTTACCTTCGGCTTGTCCGTTTGGAATGGAAATGGATAAGGAATTCTGATTAGCCCGCTGGAGCGAGGGGTTAGATATGGCTGTCGTCGAGTTGACCTGAAGTCGTCCAGGAGGTGGACTTCGTGGATGTCGTCCGCTCTCTGGATGAGATGGTCCATCATGGTTTGGATGGGTCGTGTTGAATTCGACGTTGGTATGGTCGAAGTCGGCAAGATCCTCAATGGCGAATCCAGCCCCTCTGATAGTGAGATAGACTCCGAGTTGTTGGAAGACCTGGTAGCGATGGTCGTGGGAGGAGTGGGATTCGATGTCTTCGAGAACTTCAATAAGATGGGTAAAAGTGGTGATAGCAGATTTGAGAAACTCGGGATGTTGCACGGGCATTGGAGCATGGACTGAGGATTCAGGCCAAGTTGTGCTCCCTTTTATACTCGTTCAGCAGCTCTCCTGCATTGCCCATTTCTGTCTCTTTTACCCACGACCTTTCGCTGAGTGGATATCCAGCCCATTTTACCAGATATTCGTTTTTGCTGCGCCGTAGTCGGTGTCCAATTATAGACTCAATTTCAAATTCTTCCTCTCCTTCAATAAGATCCGGAGGTGGTGTTGAATAACTTTCCCCATGTGTACTGGTCTGCCGATACAGCGTGAGCAGCGCAGCATGAAACACCGGATGGATCTTCCATGTTGCAGGAAGGTCTAACTTGAACGAGAGTGGTCCCAGAACCTCCTTGATCCTGAATGGTCCTTCTCGCTTCGGTGCTAGCTTGTTCGATTTGTAAGGTCTTTTCAAATTGGTGGCTTCCAGCCAAACCTTATCTCCTTTCTTGAACGTCAGAGATCCTCCTTTGATCCTGGCAGATACACGGACTTTTGCCTTGATGATTCCTTCTGTGGCCTCCTTGCGGATCATGCTGAGAAGTTTGAGTCTTGCATTCACATCAGGAATCTCCTCCTGAGGAAACAGTTCTGGCATTCCTCGGGGTTCGTAGCCATACCATATTTCGAACGGTGACTTTTTCGTCACTGAATGAGTATGGAGATTGTGCGCAAACTCTGCTTCTGATAGGAATTGATTTCATCGATGTGGTTGCTTGGCACAATACATTCGAAGATAGGTTTCCAATTCTTGATTCATTCGTTCTGTTTCACCATCCATCTGCAGATGATAGGCTGTGCTCATGGCCAACTTAATCTTGAGGGCTGTGCACAGCGCTTGGAATACTTTGGATGCAAATTGTGTTCCACGATCAGAGATGATCTTGTCGGGTAGCCCGAAGTGTTTCCAAACTTGTCGTCTGAATAGCTCAGCGGTTTCTGAAACAGTGATCGTTTTCTTGCAGGGACATAGAATTACCCCCTTACTAAGCCCATGGTCTACCACGACCATTATTGAATCGAAGCCTTCGCTTTTTGGTAGATCTGTAATAAAATCCACGCTAACTTGCTTGAAGGGTAGCGCATTGGGCGAAGGGCCGATGGGCTGTAGCGGAACTTTGACCTTATTTCGAACAGCTTTGGATTGCTGACATGTGGCGCATCCATTGACGTAGCTTTGGATGAAATGATACATTCCAGGCCACCAGAAGTCCTTGCACACTAGTTGATGCGTAACCCAGATTCCTGGATGACCATGTGGAGTGGCCTCATGGTATCATCGAACAATTTCCTTCTTCAGGGCCATATTGTTTGGGACATATACGCGTCCATGGATGGTGATTAAACCATTGTCAGCGTCCTTGATGTCATCCTTTGTCATTCCTCGTGGGACTGGAAGTTCTTCCATTAGGCTGTCCTTGTACACAAGTACCGATGGGTCTTTTGTTAGTGCTTGTCGGATTTGTTCCGCCATATCTGTATCGATAGCACCAATAAAGAGATCGTCGGGTAGCAGGATTGCAGTTGACTTGTTATTCTGGTGATTGTCTAATTCGGACAATCGTGAAAGCGCGTCCGCTTGCACCATTTGTCGCCCTGGCATATGGACAATCTTGTAATTGAACATAGACAAGAAGAGTTGCCACCTTTGCTGTCTTGAGTTCAAATCCTGCAGTTGCCTGAAGTACGTCAGATTCTTGTGATCCGTGCATATGAGGAATGGCTCCTTGGTTCCGTCGAGATAGTGTCTCCATTCCTTGAGTGCGTGGATGATTCCTAGCAGCTCCTTATCATAAATTTGATAATTTCATTCCAGATCGGAGAGCGACTTGGAATAATATGCGCAGGCATGGAGGTCGCCATTATCGTCCTTCTGCATGAGGACTGCTCCTGTAGCGAAGTCCGATGCATCGGTTTCGATGACAAAAGGCTTGTCTTTGTCTGGCATAACCAGTATTGGTGCCTTGCCAAACTCGTTTTTGAGATAGTCGAAAGCAGCTTGTTCTTTACTTGTCCAATGGAACATATTCTCGCCCTTGGTCTTAGTAAGATCAATTAAGGGTCTTGCAATTTCAGAATAGTTCCGGATGAACTTTCGATAGAAGTTGGCGAATCCTAGAAATGCTCGCACTCCTTTTACGCCAGTTGGGGCTTCCCATTTGATGATCCCATTGACTTTTGCTGGATCCATCTGAAGTCTTCCTGGGAGGAGAACCAGTCCTAGGAAGTCAGTGCGTGTAGTCTTGAACACGCATTTCTCCAGCTTGAGATAGAGGTCATTGTTGACCATCTTCTTAATGACTCATTCAAGCTTCTTTTCCAACTCCTTTTCGCTTTCGGCAGGGATGAGGACGTCATCCAGATAGCATAGTAACCATCCTTCGGCAATTTCTTCTGTGAATATTTCGTTCATCATTCGCTGAAAAGTCGTCGGTGCATTGCACATTCCGAAGAACATAACTGTGGGTTCGAACAATCCACGCTTGGTGATGAAGGCAGCCTTCCATTCGTCTCCTTGACGAATTCAGACATTGGTGTATGCTCCACGAATGTCAAGCTTCGCGAAATACTTGGCATGGCGGAGTCGATCCATTAGGTCCGATATAAGTGGGAGTGGATAGGTGTCCTTAATCGTTCCTTCATTCGCATAGCGGTAGTCCTGGCATGGACGTAGCCCACCATCTTTCTTTCCTACAAAGAAGAAAGGTGATGCCATTGCAGATTGCGAAGGACGAATATATCCTTTTGCAAGGTTTTCGTCGATAAAGGCATTCATAGCTTCTTCTTCCGGCTTTGATAGATTATAGACCTTTCCTCATTTAGGAACAAAGTCCGGTTTGAAGTCTATGTTGTGATCGTAAGATCTATGCAGTGGTAACCGTTCCGATGCTTTTTCTTCGAAAATCCACTTGTACTTGAGGAGATACGATGGTATCGTTACTTTCTTTTTTGAGTTCTTCTTCTCTTCAAGTGCTTTCTTTTGTGCAAGTTCCTGCGCCTTGTTTGATGCCTTCCAGAAGGTGTCACCGTCTTTCCGTGTCTGGTGAGGATCCTTTTTGGAAGTTATCATTGGACATTGATTCGCTTCATGTCCTGACTTCCTGCACTGGTAACATAGTCGTTTCTTGACTGATGTTTGATTTGTTCATCACAGTGCAAGATACTGCATCTTTCTTTCTACAGCTGAGCGACGTTCTTTTATTTTGAACATAACTTCTTGGAGTATGCCAGTATCAGGTTGATAGGCGAAAATAGCTTCTTTTTCTCCTATTTTATGATCCTCCAAGTACGGTGCTCCTTTTATGTATGCAAGCAAGAGGTCCGAGTCAACAGTTCCTGCTTCATCTGGTGTGGGATCGACATCAGACCAGTTGATCCTTCTCAAGGTTCGCTTGGCTTTGGCTTTCTCCTTTTTGGTGATTGGAAGACGGACAGCGTTTTTATTTAGGCCATGGTTCCTCGTCCGGTACGTCTTCTACATATTGACGGACCTTGACTTCACCCGTTTGCCAATTGATAATCGGGCTATGATCATGTAGCCATGTATTGCCAATGATCACGTCTTCTTTTCCTAAGTCGATGACAAGGAAGTCATCATTCCATTCGTACATTCCTGCATGAACAGTTCCTTTGAATTGTTGGTTTGTAGAGTTGATGGGACTTCCATCGACACTGCGAATCTTGACTTCCTTCTGCGATTTGAGAAGATGAAGTCCTGCTTTCATCGCAAATGATTCATTGATGAACATTCCTTTTGCTCCAGAATCAACTAAGGCTCTTGCTGGAATACTTCGGATTTTTGTGCCATCGTAATCTTGGAAGACGATATTGAGGTATATTTCGCTTCCTCGTTTGATATCACCTCGTATGATTACTTCCTCGGGGACCGTTTCTTTATCTGGGTGCCATGAGATCCCAACATGCACCCAATTCCAAAACCCTCTGGATCGTCTTTTTCCATGGGTGGTGGATATCGGCGTGCATATTCATATCTGTCTGAATTGTTTCTGAATTCCAGAAGATCGTTGAGATGGGGCATCGTCATGTTGCGTTTCTTAATTCGGTCTCCTCGCATTTTGAGTGCATCTTCCCGTCGTATTCTGGCAAGTTCTTCTTTGGGGATGAATCTTCGAACCACATATGACTCTTCTTCTGAGTCACTGGACTCATCCTTGGTTCACCTGATTTTGCGAACTGTTTTGGTTTTAACAGGGCAAGTTCTTCGTACCCTGTGAACAACCATTTCTTGTTCAGATACTTCTTCAGATTCTGATGATTCAGATTCTGATTCTTCCGATGATGAGGATTCTGATTCTTCCTGTTCCGACTCCTCCGAGTTATCCTCAGAGTCGCTTTCTTCGACCCTTTTTACTCATCGTCGTTACCTCTCCGTTCCCTTGGAGTAAGATTTAGTCGACTTGGAAGTCTTTCTTCATCTGCCAGATCCGGAGTATTTCTTCGTCCTGGAATTGGACGTCTTGGTTTTGGCATATGAAGCTGTCTTTCCTGAGCGATCTGGTGCCGGATCATATTCTGGACTTGTGCATTGTGCAGCGACGTGTCCTGACTTTCCACAGTTGTAGCAGAGTCCACCCACAGAACGTTTCTGATGGGTTTCTGGGGAGATCCGGTCAACGTCCATGGCGTCAGGGTCCTTCTCCGTCCTTCTTCCACTTCCTGAAGAGCCTGAGATGAACTTGAAGATATTTGTCTTTCCGCTATGAATGTCCTAAAGGTCCGTGACCTTTCTTGCGGCCTTGCATGCTGCTGCATAGGTCGTTGGTGGACTTTCAGTGATGAAGACTTTTTCTGCAAGTTTCTCATTAAGGCCTCGTTTGAAGTGGATGAGCTTGGCGTATTCGTCGTCGATTTCAGCATATCGGTAGAGGATATCGAGATTTCTAATATACTCGTCAACGGTTTTCTTGTCCTGCTTGTACTTTCCTTCGAGAAGTACTTGCCAAGCTTGGTCCTTGGTTGCGACACCTCCATAATTTTCGGTAAGCGTCATCTTGAAATCTTGGCACGTCCCAAGGTTGCTGTGTTTTGCCATTTGGTTGGCTTCCCATGACTCGGCCCACTTTCCTGCTGTGGATGAGGAGTTAATTTGAGAGAGGATGAAGGCAATTTTGCTGAAGTCATCATTGTAGACTCCCGCGTTTGTCTGTAGGTATCGTTCCACATTTCGGAGGAACGATGCATATTCTCGTTTGTCTCCCCTAAACTCCTTAATTTTTCCCATCTTCTTTTCCCGTGCCACTGGCTGCTTGGGGATTGCTCCCTGGTATTGTGCATAGAGTCCCAATGCTTGTTGGTACTTATTCCAGATGGCGTCGGTGCAAGTTCCAGGATGGACTGGTGGTCCGAGAGCCGGGTTGTATCGTGCATGTGTGGCCATACTTCCTGAGAACTGGAAGCTACTGGTCAGTCTTGATCCAGTTGAAACTGAACGTGTGATTCCAGGCGCATTGGGTAGGTGGGGTGGCTGGTCCCTTCTAAGATGTGTGATTCCTGGATAATCTGGTCGAGTAGTACTGTCCGAGATAGATCTCTCGAGCGGAACTGCTCTTGTTCCGAGAGGATTAACTGGCTGTAATCCACCGGTTTCCTGTGAACGCCCTTCCTGTCATTCAACTTGGATTGCTTCTCCTCGTGGAAGTTCTGTTGCTTCATCAAAGGCTCGTAAAGATTCTTCATTGAAGTTTTCCCTTCCGCGAAGAACTTGTCTTATTTCTTCGATCTCACCCTCGAGCTGCTCTAGCCTCAGGTGATCTGTTGGTTCGTAGGCTCGTCCTAGCCTAAATTGAAGTCGAAGTTGAACCGCTTCTGTCGACTTTTTGTCGTAGAGGTCTGTTAACTCCTCTGTGGTGGCGTCACTGAGCGTAAATGGTGGTACTTCTTCGTCAGAAGTCACCGGTCGTGTTTCTGGTGTATCTTCCTCAGATACTTGATCGTGTTCCCGTGGAGCACTCGTTTTGAATCTTGTCTTGTCCTAAGATTTCTTAATTGCCTTCCCTGGGAAGGGCTTTAGCACGTCTTCAATGTGTGCCTCAGATGAGGGCTTCTCTTCTGGATTACCACACGAGTAATTGCTAGTGCTTGAGTTCGTTCCTGTAACAAAAACTCCGCACTCCTGCCTTTTGATCTTTGGTGGCCCTTAACCAATCTTGTACACCTTTTTGATTTGCCTGGTAGCGTCAACCAGTCAGAGTCCTAGTCTTCTTTTCTAGACCTCGGATATCCTGTGCTCGCTTTTTAAAGTGCCCAGCTAGTCACTTTGAACTCCTGCTTACTCCCGTTTGAGCGCTTGGTCATTCTGGCTTTTGATTTCCTCTGCTTGATGTCCTATAACCAATCGTCCTTCCTATCCGTGTTTTCTCGATTGAAAACCGGCCTCGGCAAGGTCTGGGTGCCTGCTTTCGGTAGCCCTTAACCAGTGTCTTCTGTATACCCAGCACCTCCGGTGAGGATGGGGCTCAAGTCGACACTGCCTTCAGCAGGTACCTTGCCGCAACAAGTACCCAGGTTCCATTTCTCCGAGAATCTCCTGTCTGGCGAAGTACCATAGCGACGGCTACTTCAGAGTGGTTCTCCCTGTTTTTCCCTCTATGGATGAAGTACCATAGTGACGGATACTTCAGAGTGGTTCTCCCTGTTTTTCCAAGTGGTGCAGAGGCCGCAACATGCACCGAGTTCCCTAGAATTGGATACCCCTGTTTGAGGACTTGATGGAATTGTTTTTCTGTAGCGTCCAAGTAGACCCCACTTCTTGTAAGTGGTTCTAAACCTAAGCAGGTTGACCTATAGAAAAACCTCTTCCAAATGTTATGAAGTGTTCCCTGCTAGAACGTTCAGAACCACGTGTGCTTTCTCACACGTACTAGTCCACAATGTGGACAGAGACTTAGATACCAAATATACCTAACATCTCCAATAGTCAGACAGACTATTAGCAGGGCTTATAGTGTGGTCAAGCCTAGTAGACGATGTAGCAGTGAGGTCCTCACTCTACCCTTGCTAGGCCTTGGCCGCTACAGCTACTGCACATTCACCCGCAGGTTACTAGGTTCGCTGTTCTGACTCTAGCGAGCGTATGAGCTTACTACCTCTTGAGAGCGAGTACGATTGCACGAGGGTTCTAGAACTGAGAACATTCAGAGTCACAGGTGGAAGAGGTTATCTTCCAGCTGCTGCTCCGCCCCTTTATATAGTCGCAGACCTACATATAGTCTGGGGTACTAGTACAAGGGGTCTCCTACAGCTATTCATAGAGTAAATGAAATAGACCGAGACAAATACTAACTGCTGCGAGCCAAGTAATTGGCGAGCTAATGTTAGTACAGGTGAAATAGAAACCTGAAACACGAAGGTCTTGTTTGCATGGCCTGAGTGAGTAAATCATAAAAACAAAAACTGCTAACCCTAGAATATGTCCACAAGACCTATGAACCATAAATAGTAAGTGTCACGTGCAACGTAAACTGTCACGTGACCATGAAGCGCTGAAACTGTAACACCATGAAAGAGAGCGCACTGCATTGTCGATTGCATTTGGTGATATCGAGATACCCATGTGTGCCAGTGCCTTGATGACCTTGCGTGGTGTGTTGCAAGCATGGAAGAAAATGCCATTGACCACAGCCAATGCATTACAATGTTGACTGAGTGAATGCATCATAATTGACAAGATGATGACTGTTTTCTGTAAATAGTCTTAGTTTTACAGTAAGGTTATAACATTAGCATAAACCTACGATTCGCCCCAGTGCATTTCGTCTTTGTAGAAGTATTGCTTGCTGGTGTTTTGTATGGCTAGCTTCATCATCCTGCTGATCAAACTCCACGTCTTCACCAAGTGCCATCCAGTACTCCAGTTCCTCAGAATCCAACACTTCTTGACCATCATCTGTAGAGCCATGGGATGAGTTCTCTTTTGAGAGTAGACATCCAATGAGATCCCATAGCTCTGGGGCCAACTCCTCCATTGCGACAGCCATGTCCTCAACATGAAAGCTCTGGATCTGCTCAGCGCTGCTTCGAAAGGCATTGAGATGCCAGCCATTGCTTGTGTGTACAAGGCGCTCAACAGACTTCAAGTAGTACCCCTTCATGGCATCATGTGCCCATGTTTGTGTTATTTGAGATGTTCGTCTGTTCTGCAAAAAGAGCGGCAAGGTGTTACGGTTTTAGCGCTTCATGGTCACGTGACAGTTTACGTTGCATGTGACACTTACTATTTATGG
>NW_024468603.1:23323-73642 GCF_001632365.1 Laetiporus sulphureus 93-53
CCACGTTGTGGACTAGTACGTGTGAGAAAGCACACGTGGTTCTGAACGTTCTAGCAGGGAACACTTCATAACATTTGGAAGAGGTTTTTCTATAGATCAACCTGTTTAGGTTTAGAACCACTTACGAGAAGTGGGGTCTACTTGGACGCTACAGAAAAAGAAATTCCATCAAGTCCTCAAACAGGGGTATCCAATTCTAGAAAACTCGGTGCACGTTGCAGCCTCTGCACCACTTGGAAAAACAGGGAGAACCACTCTGAAGTATCTGTCGCTATGGTACTTCACCCATAGAGGGAAAAACAGGGAGAACCACTCTGAAGTAGCCGTTGCTATGGTACTTCGCCAGACAGGAGATTCTCGGAGAAATGGAACCTGGGTACTTGTTGTGGCAAGGAACCTGCCGAAGGCAGTGTCGACTTGAGCCCCATCCTCACCGGAGGCGCTGGGTATACAGAAGACGCCGGTTAAGGGCCACTGAAAGAAGGCACCCAGACCTTGCCGAGGCCAGTTTTCAATCGAGAAAATGTGGATAGGAAGGACAATTGGTTATAGGACACCAAGCAGAGGGAATCAAAAGCCAGAACGCTCAAGCGCTCAAACGGGAGTAGGCAGGAGTTCGAAGTAACTAGCTGGGCACTTTAAAAAGTGAGCACAGGATATCCGAGGTCTAGAAAAGAAGACTAGGACTCCGACTGGTTGATGCTACCAGGCAAATCAAAAGGCGTACAAGATTGGTTAAGGGCCACCAAAGATCAAAAGGCAGGAGTGCGGAGTTCTTGTTACAGGAACGAACTCAAGCACTAGCGATTACTCGTGTGGTAATCCAGAAGAGAAGCCCTCATCTGAGGCACACATTGAAGATGTGCTAAAGCCCTTCCCAGGGAAGGCAATTAAGGAATCTTAGGACAAGACAAGATTCAAAACGAGTGCTCCACGGGAACACGATCAAGTATCTGAGGAAGATACACCAGAAACACGACCGGTGACTTCTGACGAAGAAGTACCACCATTTACACTCAGTGACGCCACCACAGAGGAGTTAACAGACCTCTATGACAAAAAGTCGACAGAAGCGGTTCAACTTCGACTTCAATTTAGGCTAGGACGAGCCTACGAACCAACAGATCACCTGAGGCTAGAGCAGCTCGAGGGTGAGATCGAAGAAATAAGACAAGTTCTTCGTGGAAGCGAAAACTTCGACGAAGAATCTTTACGAGCCTTTGATGAAGCAACAGAACTTCCACGAGGAGAAGCAATCCAAGTTGAATGACAGGAAGGGCGTTCACAGGAAACCGGTGGATTACAGCCGGTTAATCCTCTCGGAACAAGAGCAGTTCCACTCGAGAGATCTATCTCGGACAGTACTACTCGACCAGATTATCCAGGAATCACACATCTTAGAAGGGACCAGCCACCCCACCTACCCAACGTGCCTGGAATCACACGTTCAGTTTCAACCAGATCAAGACCAACTGGTAGCTTCCAGTTCTCAGGAAGTATGGCCACACATGCACGATACAACCCGGCTCTCGGACCACCAGTCTATCCCGGAACTTGCACCGACGCCATCTGGAACAAGTACCAACAAGCCTTGGGACTCTATGCACAATACCAGGGAGCAATTCCCAGGCAGCCAGTGGCACGGGAAAAGAAGATGGGAAAAATCAAGGAGTTTAAGGGAGACAAACGAGAATATGCATCGTTCCTCCCAAACATGGAACGATACCTACAGGCAAACACGGGAGTCTACAATGATGACTTCAGCAAAATTGCCTTCATCCTCTCTCAAATCGACTCCTCATCCACAGCAGGAAAGTGGGCCGAGTCATGGGAAGCCAACCAAATGGCAAAACACAGCAATCTTGGGACGTACCAAGATTTCAAGATGACGCTTACCGAAAATTATGGAGGTGTTGCAACCAAGGACCAAGCTTAGCAAGTACATCTTGAAGGAAAGTACAAGCAGGACAAGCAAACCGTCGACGAGTATATCGGAAATCTCGATATCCTCTACCGATATGCTGAAATCGACGACGAATATGCCAAGCTCATCCACTTCAAGCGAGGCCTTAATGAGAAACTTGCAGAAAAAGTCTTCATCACCGAAAGTCCACCAACGACCTATGCAGCAGCATGCAAGGCCGCAAGAAAGGTCAAGGACCTCCAGGACATTCACAGCAGAAAGACAAACATCTTCAAGTTCATCTCAGACTCTTCAGGAAGCGGAAGAAGGACGGAGAAGGACCCTGACACCATGGACGTTGACCGGATCTCCCCAGAAACCCATCAGAAATGTTCTGTGGGAGGACTCTGCTACAACTGCGGGAAGGTCAGGACACGTCGCTGCACAATGCACGAGTCCAGAATATGATCCGGCACCAGATCGTTCAGGAAAGACAACTTCGTATGCCAAGACCAAGATGTCCAGTCCCAGGACGAAGAAATACTCCGGATCTGGCAGACAAAGAAAGACTTCCAAGCTGACTAAATCTTACTCCAAGAGAACGGAGAAGAAATGACGACGAGTAAAGAGGGTCGAGGAAAGTGACTCTGAGGATAACTCAGAGGAGTCGGAACAGGAAGAATCGGAATCCTCATCATCGGAAGAATCTGAATCTGAATCTCAATCATCAGACTCTGAGGGAGTATCTGAACAAGAAATGGTTGTTCACAGGGTACGAAGAACTCATCCTGTTAAAACCAAAACAGTTCGTAAAATCAGGCGAACCAAGGATGAATCCAGCGACTCAGAAGAAGAGTCATATGTGGTTTGAAGATTCATCCCCAAAGAAGAACTTGCCAGAATACAACGGGAAGATGCACTCAAAATGCGAGGAGACCGTATTAAGAAACGTAACATGACAATGCCCCATCTTGACGATCTTCTGGAATTCGGAAACAATCCAGACAGATATGAATATGCACGCCGATATCCACCACCCATGGAAAAAGACGATTCAGAGGGTTTTGGAATTGGGTGCACGTTGGGATCTCGTGGCACCCAGATAAAGAAACAGTCCCCGAGGAAGTAATCATACGAGGCGATATCAAATGAGGAAGCGAAATATACCTCAATATCGTCTTCCAAGATTATGATGGCACAAGAACCCGAAGTATTCCAGCAAGAGCCTTAGTCGATTCTGGAGCAAAAGGAATGTTCATCAATGAATCGTTTGCAAAGAAAGCCGGACTCCATCTTCTCAAATTGCAGAAGGAAGTCAAGATTCGCAGTGTCGATGGAAGTCCCATCAACTCTACAAACCAACAATTCAAAGGAACTGTTCATGCAGGAATGTACGAATGGAATGATGACTTCCTTGTCATCGACTTAGGAAAAGAAGACGTGATCATTGGCAATACGTGGCTTCATGATCACAACCTGATTATCAATTGGCAAACGGGTGAAGTCAAGGTCTGTCAATATGTAGAAGATGTACCAAACGAGGAACCATGGCTTTTCAAAGATGAAAACACTGTTCGTCTTCCAATCACCAAAAAGGAGAAAGCCAAAGCCAAGCGAACCTTGAGAAGGATCGACTGGTCTGATGTCGATCCCGTACCAGATGAAGCAGGAACCGTTGACTCGGACCTCTTGCTTGCATACATAAAAGGAGCACCATACTTGGAGGATCAGGAAATAGGAGAAAAAGAAGCTATTTTCGCCTATCAACCTGATACTGGCATACTCCAAGAAGTTACGCTCGAAGAAAAAGAATGTCGCTCGGCCAGAGAAAGGAAGATGCAGTATCTTGCACTGCGATGAATGAATGCCAAGAAAGATCCCCATCAAACAAGAAAGAAAGATGGAATCTTATGGAAGGCATCAAACAAGGCACAGGAACTCACACAAAAGAAAGCACTCGAAGAAAAGAAGAACTCAAAGAAGAAAGTAACGATACCATCGTATCTTCTCAAGTACAAGCGGATTTTCGAAGAAAAAGCATCGGAACGGTTACCACTGCATAGATCTTACGATCACAACATAGACTTCAAGCCGGACTTTGTTCCTAAACGAAGAAAGGTCTATAATCTATCAAAGCTGGAAGAAGAAGCTATGAATGTCTTTATCAACGAAAACCTTGCGAAAGGATATATTCGTCCTTCGCAATCCACAATGGCATCACCTTTCTTCTTTGTAGGAAAGAAAGACGGTGGGTTACGTCCATGCCAGGACTACCGCTATGCAAATGAAGGAACGATTAAGGATGCCTATCCACTCCTACTTATATCGGACCTAATGGATCGACTCCGCCATGCCAAGTATTTCGCGAAGCTTGACATTCGTGGAGCATACACCAATGTCCGAATTCGTCAAGGAGACGAGTGGAAGGCTGCCTTCATCACCAAGCATGGATTATTCGAATCCACGGTCATGTTCTTCGGAATGTGCAATGCACCGGCAACCTTTCAGCGAATGATGAACGAAATATTTGCAGAAGAAATCGCCGAAGAATGGTTACTATGCTATCTGGATGATATCCTCATCCTTGCCGAAAGCGAAAAGGAGTTGGAAAAGAAGCTTGAACGAGTCATTAAGAAGATGGTCGACAATGACCTCTATCTCAAGCTGGAGAAATGTGTGTTCAAGACTACATGCACTGACTTCCTAGGACTGGTTCTCCTCCAGGACGACTTCAGATGGATCCAGCAAAATTCAATGGGTTCATCAAATGGGAAGCCCCGACTGGCATAAAAGGAGTGCGAGCATTTCTAGGATTCGCCAACTTCTATCGAAAGTTCATCCGGAACTATTCTGAAATCGCAAGACCCTTAATTGATCTTACTAAGATCAAGGGCGAGAATGTGTTCCATTGGACAAGCAAAGAACAAGCCGCTTTCGACTATCTCAAAAACGAGTTTGGCAAGGCACCAATACTGATTATGCCAGACAAAGACAAGTCTTTTGTCATCGAAACCGATGCATCGGACTTCGCTACAGGAGCAGTTCTCATGCAGAAGGACGATAATGGCGACCTCCATGCCTGTGCATATTATTCCAAGTCGCTCTCTGATCCGGAACGAAATTATCAAATCTATGATAAGGAGCTTCTAGGAATCATCCGTGCACTTAAAGAATGGAGACACTATCTCGATGGAACAAAGGAGCCATTCCTCATATGCACAGATCACAAGAATCTGACGTACTTCAGGCAACCGCAGGACTTGAACCCAAGACAGCGAAGGTGGCAACTTTTCTTGTCTATGTTCAATTACAAGATTGTCCATACGCCAGGACAACAAATGGTGCAAGCGGACGTGCTTTCACGGTTGTCTAAATTAGACAATCGACAGGACAACAAGTCACCTGCAATCCTGCTACCAGATGATCTCTTTATTGGTGCTATCGATACAGATATGGCAGAACAAATCCGACAAGCACTAACAAAAGACCCATCGATACTTGCGTACCAGGACGGCCTAATGGAAGAACTTCCAGTCCCATGAGGAATGACAAAGAACGACATCAAGGATGCTGACAATGGTTTAATCACCATCCATGGACGCGTATATGTCCCAAACAATATGGCCTTGAAGAAGGAAATTGTTCGGCGATACCATGAGGCCACTCCTCATGGTCATCCGGGAATCTGGGTTATGCGCACCAACTAGTGCGCAGAGACTTTTGGTGGCCAGGAATGTATCGCTTCATCCAAAGTTACGTCTATGAATGTGCCACATGTCAGCAATCCAAAGCTGTTCGAAACAAGGTCAAAGTTGCACTACAGCCCATCGGCCCCTCGCTCAATGCGCTACCCTTCAAGCAGGTCAGCGTGGATTTTATTACTGATCTACCGAAAAGCGAAGGCTTCGATTCAATAATGGTCGTGGTAGACCATGGGCTTAGTAAGGGGGTAATTCTATGTCCCTGCAAGAAAACGATCACTGTTTCAGAAACCGCCGAGCTATTCAGACGACAAGTTTGGAAACACTTCAGGCTACCCGACAAGATCATCTCTGATCGTGGAACACAATTTGCATCCAAAGTATTCCAAGCGCTGTGCACAGCCCTCAAGATTAAGTTGGCCATGAGCACAGCCTACCATCCACAAACGGATGGCGAAATGGAGCGAATGAATCAAGAACTGGAAATATATCTTCGAATGTATTGTGCAGAGCAACTGCATCGATGGAATCAATTCCTATTCGAAGCAGAGTTCACGCACAATCTTCATACTCATTCAGTGGCAAAAAAAGTCACCATTTGAAATATGGTATGGCTACGAGCCCCGAGGAATGCCAGAACTGTTTCCTCAGGACGAGATCCCCGACGTGGATGCAAGACTCAAGCTTCTCAGCATGGTCCGCAAGGAGGCCACAGAAGGAATTGTTAAGGCAAAAGCCCGTGTAGCTGCCAGAATCAAAGGAGGATCTCCGATGTTCAAGAAAGGAGATAAGGTCTGGCTGGAAGCCACCAATTTGAAAAGACCTTACAAATCGAACAAGCTAGCACCGAAGCGAGAAGGACCATTCAGGATCAAGGAGGTTCTGGGACCACTCTCGTTCAAGTTAGACCTTCCTGCAACATGGAAGATCCATCCGGTGTTCCATGCTGTGTTGCTTATGCCGTATCGGCAGACCAGTACACATGGGGAAAGTTATTCAACACCACCTCCGAATCTTATCGAAGGAGAGAAAGAATTTGAAATTGAGTCTATAATTGGACATCGACTACGGTGCAGCAAGAATGAATATCTGGTAAAATGGGCTGGGTATCCACTCAGCAAAAGGTCGTGGGTAAAAGAGACAGAAATGGGCAATGCAGGAGAGCTGCTGAATGAGTATAAAAGGGAGCACAACTTGGCCTGAACCCTCAGTCCATGCCCCAATGCCCGTGCAACATCCCGAGTTTCTCAAATCTGCTATCACCACTTTTACCCATCTTATCAAAGTTCTCGAAGACGTCGAATCCCACTCCTCTCACGACCATCGCTACCAGGTCTTCCAACAACTCGGAGTCTATCTCGCTATCAGAGGGGCTGGATTCGCCATCGAGGATCTTGCCGACTTCAACCATACCAACGTTGAATTCAACACGACCCATCCAAACCATGATGGACCATCTCATCCAGAGAGCGGACAACGTCCACGAAGTCCACCTCCTGGATGACTTCAGGTCAACTCGACGACAGCCATATCTAACCCCTCGCTCCAGCGGGCTAATCAGAATTCCTTACCCGTTTCCATTCCAAATGGACAAGCTGAAGGTAACACTAGAGGACGACGTCGATATCGACCTAGACGGAACATGGGGAACATTCATGAGAATGAATTACCCAATGTACCTAACGAAGGAACTTCACCTGCCCCGGCTAGAGCCAGATTGACGCCGAACTATCCTCACAGCCATCTACGCCGGGCTTCCAGTGGGAATCCTCCCACCATCGTACGCTCTAGATCATCCGCTACACTTTGATATCTTACCGGCAGCACTCTCATTCACTCTGGATGTATTCAGTGTCGTACACAGTACCGTATCAAGGACAGTGACAATACCAGCGGAAGAACGTACAGGAATGGCGAACATTCACATCACGGACTGGTATGAAGAAGAGGAACGGCTGCTCGAAGGTATAAGTAGTGGCCCTCCTTTCCCTCTACTAGACCATCACCTCCTCCTACTTGAGTGGGAACTCTATGAGGAAATCTACCCTTGGGACAAAGAGAACTGCCCTGCTCTACCACTTCTACCAATGTCGCTCAACATTCGTGTCACCACCACCATCACTCGCAGCGCATCGGAGCCAGGACTACTCCTAGATAACGATGGAGATGAACTCCCGCTTCTGAACAACCTTAGTAATGAAGCACTGGCTGACTCATGGAGGAGTGCACGTTGGGGAGACGATGAAGATGAGACAGGTCGTTGGACGACGGGAGGGTCTTGGACAACGGGGAGAGCCTGGGGTGACGACAATGAACAGGCAAGGAATGCCGACGATGAATGACCTGGCTACCCCCGTCGTAATGGTGCCACCTACCCCTACAATGACCCACCTGAGGACGGATTGCAACTTGCGCTGGCTGACACCATCAAGGAGCAGATAAGGTATGCTCGAACGGTCAAGTCTTCGAGCAACCCAGCGGCAGGACAGATATCGCTCATCGCCCCAGATGTAGCATCATCCTACGATGTCTTCATCGCCATGCCACTAACATTCCTCATGGAATGCGATGGCCATCGTCTCTACATCCATCGTACGGGCACGGGCGACTTTGCCACCTTCTATGCCTTCGTCTTCACTTGGGACAATCAGAAGGTCGCCTGGCACCTCTACTCAGAAGACTCACCTCATCGCATCTTCAGTTAATGGGTCGCTCTTCTCTATCCACCACCCATCCCAGGCATGCACGACTGGCATCCAACACCCAACCGGACGCGCGTCATCAGTGTTCGCTTCACGGGCAAGGAAGAAGGCATCGAGCAATACGAGGTTGAACTATTCAGGACATTCTCCGATCAAGTCTGCTATGGAGACGCCAAGACACCTTGTGAGTTCGTGCCAGTCATCTTCCAACCCCTCGTTGCCATGATCGAGCGGCCTGGATGGCTCACCGACGGTGTCGAAGCACTGAAGGCGGTCCTCTATGAAGACGGATCCATCTCGCACTGGGCACCTACCGAGTTCCATCCTCAGCCCCAAGAGGATCTTGACGATGGTTGGGAGGTTGTACCCCACACTACCATCCCAGTCTATAACCACGTAGGTGTTCGCGGGGGACATTGATGGGCTAGTTTGGTGAGTTGTCGTCAAGGGTCTTGCCGGTTGGAAGGGGGAGCTTGTGTTACAGTTTCAGCGCTTCATGGTCATGTGACAGTTTACGTTGCACATGACACTTACTATTTATGGGTCATAGGTCTTGTGGACATATTTTAGGGTTAGCAGTTTTCGTTTCTACGATTGACTCACTCAGGTTATGCAAACCAGACCTTCGTGTTTCAGGTTTCTATTTCACCTGTACTAACATTAGCTCACCAATTACTTGGCTCGCAGCGGTTAGTATTTGTCTCAGTCTATTTCATTTACTCTATAAATAGCTGTAGAGGACCCCTTGTACTAGTACCCCAGACTATAGGTCTGCGACTATATAAAGAGGTGGAGCAGCAGCTGGAAGATAACCTCTTCCACTTGTGACTCTGAACGTTCTCAGTTCTAGAACCCTCATGCAATCGTACTCGCTTTTAAGAGGTAGTAAGCTCGTACGCTTGCTAGAGTCAGAACAGTGAACCTAGTAACCTGCGGGTGAACGTGCAGTAGCTGTAGCGGCCAAGGCCTAGCAAGGGTAGAGTGAGGACCTCACTGCTACATCGTCTACTAGGCTTGACCACACTATAAACCCTGCTAATAGTCTGCCTGACTATTGGAGATGTTAGGTATATTCTATGTCTAAGTCTCTGTCCACATTGTGGACTAGTACGTGTGAGAAAGCACACGTGGTTCTGAACGTTCTAGCAGGGAACGCTTCATAACACAAGGATTTTATGTGTGTTTACTGCCAGATCATCAAGAGATTGATGGCTTTCGAAGCCTCTGTCTGATAGAAGAGCAACCAGAAGCTCAGAGAGAGATGTACAATTTTGTTGAAACATATGCAACAATGCATTGATAGTTGAGGCTGTGAGCATTGCTGGAGAACAACAGTGTAATGACATCCAAAGAAATTACGAGAGTGGGCGCCTATATAATAATAAATGGGGTTGCTCAATTGGGAAGGCTCACTCCTGCGCTCCGTTGTTTACACATGATTTGTTGCAGCCGTCGTAGGGAGTGGGGGGCGATTAAGATTGTGGAGTTTGAAATGAGTCGGAGTATGAAACTGTGGCTGAAGGGTGGCTGAGATGTGGCACAGTCCTACCTGCCCTTAGTATTCAGCCCCCCCCCCCCCAAACTCCCGAAGTAAGGCTGTGGAGGAGCCTGGACGAACTACTTGGGGGTGTCGGCGCTGCGTCCGCACACCCGGGTCCGAATGACCGGCGGATAATTCGGAGGCACGGCGTTACGAGAGAAAGATATAGTTCGCGGTATAGAGAGGATTGAGTACAAAACGAGAGACAAATCAGGATAGTTCGCGATATACAGACGATAGATTACAAGCGTTATATAGAGGATAAACGAGGAGTTCATAACAGAACAGATACGAGTAGTTCGAACATAGTGAAAGTCAATGAAGTGAAGATCAACGAAGGACGTAGAGATAATCAGTCAGATGCGGACGTCGTCGTCCTGTATTTTGACCTGATGTTTGATCGTCGGTTCCAGTCCTTCGACGAGTTTGGTGACGGTGAGGAGTTCAAGTTGTGCATGCCAATGTTTCCATCCATCTTTGTAGACGGCATCGCCATTAGCGTCGCATTTGAAGCGAGTGATGGTGCACTCTATCATGACGAGGTCGTTTTCGTAAATGCAGGCGGCGGGATACTGCTCCATTTTCGTGCGGCGGCCAAAGCTCGTGCGGCCGTTTTTTCAACAGACATGTGGGATTCATCTACCGTTCACATAAAAACCAGTTGCAGGCGAGACAAATGGCCGAGCAACGGACAACAACAGACGGATGACGTGCACAGCGAACAGCAAATAAAAGATACCGGTCCACAACAGCCACTAAGAACCAGTTACACAGGTGCCGACATAGAGGAGACACGCCCCGCCGCGAACAACAGAGCAGCAGCCACACCCGTGGGAAAGCAGAAACGGGGTGCGCGTTCAGCCACAATTGTGGAGCGGGCAGCGGGGGTCATGATAATGTAATCACACGCTCTGCATTGAATAGCTCCCTATAACCCGAATGACTAGGGTCATTCGGAACCGTTGCGGAGTTCTGAGACGTACTCGCCATTTCTGTGAATGCGAGGCAAAGGCGACAGTCGTGTTTTTGATTCAAGAGTTTGTGCTCAGAAGGTGGCGGTCACTGTGTTCAATTATACGTTGTGTGCAACGCAGAGGATGAGGATGAAGCTTGGACGAGCGGCCGCTCGGACGAAGCTGATGAGATAAAAGCCTTACTGTGTCCGAGACAACTTATTCTCTTCGACTTGCGAGCTGCCCTCGTTCTTCAGCCTCCGTCCGCTGAATCTGCTCAAGATTTTAAGGAGTCTTTCCCTCCAAGTCACGTAGAAGTTGGATATAAGTGCGTTGTGGGAAGTCTTACAAACTGGCCTGAACTTTCCGTCCGCTACAATCCATAGTGCAACACAGCCCGTCTATAAACACCACTCGCAGCTATCCACAAGTAAGTGTGACATGAATGCGCTTTCATTGTTATGACGTGCTGAGGAAATTGTAGACTACATCATTTTAGGCATCCTGAACAGTGGGAGCACCGCATCCGCCAGAAGCGCTACGATGTTCCGAAGACTTGCCCTAACTTCTGCTGCACGTCGGAATGCCAACATAGACATCTCATTACGACTATCTAGACGGACCGCGCAACGCTTTGCTTCGACTTCGACAGGCTCAAGCTCCTCTTCGTCCTGGTCCTCTTCGACGATCTTTAGATACATCCGCACATTCTCCACCTACAGCAGCATCGCTGCGCTTGCTTATTCTGTTGGCTCTCTATACCCACCGTCAGTCGCAGCATTCATCTCTCCCCGCCCAGCTCCTCCGCCTCTACATCCAGAAGACCCGAACCACATAGCCTACGTTGCCTCACTCGAGGACGATCTACAAAACCTACCAGTGCTGGCAGATCACCGCACGCAAGAGAATTCGGACGAGTGGTATGAAACACGGCCATATCTCAGGATCCCGCTGGAGCGGCGAGTGCACAGTTTGACTGGCGGTGCACTCCATGGGCCCGGCAAGCTGGCGATTCCACCGCTAGTGCGGGCGAAGAAGGACAACAGTGAGGCCCTGGTGTTTGTACATGTAGGCCGTAGCCTCTGCGGCCATGAGGGGATTGTGCATGGTGGGCTGCTTGCTACGCTGCTCGACGAGAGCCTTGGGCGTCAGGTGAGTCCGTTGCGACTGTGCCATGCTCTGAAGACTGAGACGTTCTGTAGGCACTGCTCAACCTACCTGACAAGGTTGGCGTCACGGCGTACTTGCGCTTGAACTATCGTGCCCCCACTCGTGCGGATCAGGTGAGCTGTTTTTCACTGGCGAAAGTACCGGATTGGCTAATTGTGTGTCAGTTCCTTGTCCTCCGAACGCGTCTTGTCGAAGCGAAGGGACGCAAGTCCAACGTAGCAGGCGTTATCGAAGACATGGAGGGCACGCCGCTGGTGGAGGCAGAGTGAGACTCTTATGTCGTTTGAGTGCTGATGACATATCTGACATGGTTTCGCAGGGCATTGTTCATCCAGCCAAAATATGCTAAGGTGCTCGACACGCGGAGGTTGCGCGAGATGCTCGGCGAGCCAGACGACTCACCAGTGCCCATCACTGAAGGCACTGTCGCTCCTGCACCTGTTCCCGTTCCAGGTGGCGCTCCTGCTGTTGTGGTGCCAGCATGATACATCTTGACTGCTTTAGATGCTTTAGATATCAGGTGCTCCATTTTCTTGGCTACAGTTCTGTTGATGGATGGGCATGTTGTGCGGGAATACACGGATTACGATCACATTTTCTCCAACTGCTACTTCCAACATACGGAAGATTCCTTCATTAAGACGTGTCTTATCGTCATCGTCTCCTTTCTCCCCTGTGTATGAACTCCCAACATGCCTTGCCTGGCTCCACGCCCAGGATCTCCTGCACCTGCGGCAAGCTCAGCTCGCACAGCGCACGCACGCTCTCCACCTTGCTCATGACATGTTTGACGTTTTTCGCCGTGATGCCTGGCAGCGTGCGCAATAGTTCCTCTGCCACGGCGTTGACACCCGCGCCTGCGTCTGGGTCTTCCTCCGCGCCGACGGTGACCGCCTTCGCAGGATCGGGTTCGGGGCTGTTCGCCTTGAGGTCGCGGAAGATCTCGGCGGTGGCGTAGGGCGAGGAGGACCAGATGATGCGCACGCGGGGAAAAGTCAGCGTGAGTAGGACGAGCTTGGACTGGATCGATGCTGCTAGGCTGGTGTCGTTCTCGGAGGGGCCGCCTGGCTTCTTCTTCGTGGGGTATTTGCCTGTCTGTTTTGCGTAGGACTTGACATCTGCGACAGCCTGTGGAAGCGCTTCAGTAATATTATTTGCTTTCCGGGAGTTGTGCCCTCACTTCCAGGGAAAATGACTTGTGCTCCTCGAACTCGATAAGAAGGATCGGTTGCTTGTAATGTGCCGACATCAACTCGCATTGTGTATATCTGGATAAATGCTGTCAATACGAATCGTCATAGAAGACGATACGAGCTCACAGGCGTCCACTATTGAAACTCGACACGAGATCCGGTATGCTTTTCCGCTCAACACAAATGTCGGGAGTCAAGATGTAGTCTCCGACGGTCAGCGTAACCGGCGTTATGAGCAGGTGGGATGCATGGAGCAGTGAAGGCAAGGAGGAGCGGAACTCTCGCATGTCGACAATGACCTATGAGAATCTCAGAGGCGGTTGCATGGCTCGACGACCGGTGAACGTACCCGAGAGGGCTCAGTGGATAGTTCCTTCCTACCACCTGCTATCCGCGAGCTTATGGTTTTGAGGAGCGACTCTCCTGAGCCTTGTCTTCGGTCTTCAAGTATGGGCATGAGCATAGACTGTGACACGCTCCTCATTCGGCCACCACCGGTAGAGATAAATTAGAATTGCGTACCCCTCGCTCTTTGATCAGTCGCTCAAACGACTCCTTTTCCCGCCTCAGTCCAGTCAGATACTTGCCCTCTTCGCAGCTCATCCTGTACATCATAAAATACACTCGCACACCCAATCCAGCATTGGCATTCCTGTAGACCTAGAGCAGCATTGGCATCAACTGTGTTTGCTCGCAAGCGAAGAACGCACCTCAATACGCCGAATGAACTCTAGATTCGGCTCGAACATTATGATGAAGCGCGGCTGGATCTCTTGGAGCATTCTATCATCCGTGTCATCAGAGTACGCTCGCACCAACACTGTCTGTTCGGGCGCCAGCAGACCGTAGTGCATGTCGAAGTCAGTGGCGAAGTCTAGCGATGTCAAGTCTTCTTCCGCTCGTCCTGGTAAAGGGGCGTCGATCTGTGTTGACAGGCTGGAATGCAGGTCATCGGTGGTGTTTCAATTATCAAAAACCTAGACATCGACGCTTACAACGCTGCCAGCTGTTCTGCTTCCTCTCCTCCGCGTGGTCCTCCTGGCTGGCCTGTGCTCGCGACGTCTCTTCCTGTCGAGGTTGTACTTGGCATACCGCCCCTCACACGCCTCCTATTCGCAGCCCGTTCACGTTTCTCTTGGTCCTTTTTCTTCAACGCCTCGCTCACATTATTTTCAGCATCATCCCTGTCCTTTCTGCTCTTCGACATCGCAAAAAGCGCCTTTCCTTCTTGTTTTCGGCCACTCAGGTTGCTCCTCCACCATAGGTACAAATGTAATCTTTCCTCCATCATCTTGCGCGCGCGAGAGCCGGGAGGAGCATCTGCGTCCATTGTGGAAAGAAACTCGTTGAGGAGCGTGCACTCTTGCAGTGAGGATGTCATAATGAGGACGGTGTTCGTGCCAGGGGAAACTAGTCATGTACTTAAACGTCGTTCGGGATATATGGACATAGTTAATGCCTACGAGAAGTCATCACGGGCTGCCGATTGATCATTTCCTGCTCGATTTCCTGCAGAGCGTCTGCGAGCAGTGTCCATTTAGGAAGTTCCTCTAGAACGGGGTCGATGCCCTCAGGGAGCCAATACGGCCGCGCGGACTCTTCAGAGCCGGCCTTTGTTGCCTGTTGTCGGGCATGAGAGCTCCCTGTCTGTCCGTCAAGTTCATCTACAACAGCCCACGCTTCATCTTCTTCCATCGTACTGGTGACTTGAGGAGTTGCAGATGTCTTCTTCGTCAACTTGCTGACTGTGTAGCATCGCCGCTTCGCATAGAGGAATATATTGTTCGCAGCATCCGTCAACATCCACGGCGATTGGTGTTGACGAGCGGCGCCAGAATCTGTGAATGTGTTAGACGCTATCAAGGTGTCCAAGTACGATTGAAACGAGAAAGTGTCGTATGTAAGGAGATAACTGGATGTCGGGTTCAGCATGCATGCGTGAGGTATGATGCACATTAAGACACACGTGAGTAAGCGTCGTAATGTAGCCAAGTCACTGACGAGTTGCTTGGTCCTGGGGCCGACCTTGTGCCATACTGGATCTAGGAGCCGTCGAACGATCATATCGAATGATCTGAAGTAAGCATTGTCAATTGTTAGGTCGTCGAGGTCCAACTACAAATGGCATCAGTACGTTGACATTCGATACAAATGGACCATACTGACCGAGGTATTGGCACGCTTGAGTTCCGAGAGCGTAGTGCTCATGCATTGTACGATGGCAGTATGTATTTCGGCCATATACTCTGTCATTTCTTGATCCAACTCTACCAAGTCTGGCCTCTTCACGTCGATTGACTGCTTCACTTCTACATGGAACCTGCGGATGGCCGCCCCCATCAGAAGCATCGCCTTTTTTGGATGCGAATTGATTACCGAGGATATATGTGAACTGTGCGTATTTGCAGCTCCTTTAGTATGGTTCTCAATGGAGACATTCCGCTTGTGATCTGCTCAGGTTGATCCGAGAATGCCTTCAGGAAGCCAGTCTGATTCTTCTCCCGATACAAGCGCACAATGAAGGCTTCTGCCGAAGTTGGAGTCACCCTTGCGCGATGTGAATGGGAAAGAATACTCGCAAAGAGTGTGCGACGTACTTTTCGGCATGTAGCATGATGATACCTGTGATAAGCTCCGTAGGTATGTCGGACGTTAGCATGTCTACCGTGAATATTTGAGAAGTCAAGGATACGAGTCCCCCTTTCTTGTAAAGGTCCTGTCTATAAATACAAGTTGGAATGCATCCTGGTGGCCCGCCCCTGTACCTACCTGTCCTTCTTTACCGTTTCAAAGCCGATAATACGGAGGCCTGGCTTCCGACAACCCATGACGCCCAGTTCTTCGCCGATAGCTGATTCCTCTTCGGGAAAGGCGTTGACAAGTAGGACGAGGTTGTTCGGAGAGTCATATATTTGGAGGAGCTTGCAAACAATCCTTCGAAGACCTAGACCGCGTGCTAACAGAAGCAATTCGCTAGTAGAGGGGTCATGCAGCTTCTCGAGTATGCTCTTGTGGAACGAGAGTAGGGCCGCCATGGCTGGTTACAGATGTACTCTGTAGTTTATGAGCATGCGATTATAATTCCCTTTGTGACGCTGGAAGCAAAGTACTGCTAAAGAATTGTGAATCGATGTTGAGTCCTGACGAGAAGGCGCTCACCTGATACGGAACGTTTGATGCTTGCCTTGCACTCGATGACTTGTTATCTCACCATAACATACGCCCCTCACTGTACCGTGAATTGAAGCTATAGTTCTCGGCCACCAAGCCCTCGACTCACACTAACTTGACCGTTGCGGCGAGTGACGGATCGTTCTGTGACCAAGGCACATCAGTCACGCCGCTTTCTGTTACTCCGTTCGTCTTAGCTTCAGCCACAGCCTCCACAGTTGCCCACTCGTTGCATTCGATGTTGCATTCGTTACGTTTTGGTGACCGTGATATCCGGCATTGGATCAGATTCTTTGCTGCCTGCTGTCTGCCGCCCTCGCGCGAATCAGTAGACTCGGACTGAAATTCCCTGGATATTCTGGGTCTGAAGAGATGAGCCTGTCGTTGTGGGTCAGTCGTCCGACGTACACCAGTGAGCACGCATTGAAGAATTCAGGCTTACAATATTCTTCTTTCCTATGCAGTGCAGAGATCTCATCATTGTAACTTCTAGTCAGGCGCTTTCCTCCAGTTCGGCGTGCCGGGACCTGAGTATACCTTCCTCGCTGCCTAAGTCTGCATACATTGCCTTCCCAGAACCAAATACTATGACACAGGGGCATAGCGGCTACCAAAATGCCCGGTGGATGTCCACATCAAGGCCTTTTTGGCGGAAACGTGGTGCTAGAGACCTTCCTGTATGTAACGCAATCATCCATTCAACATCCCTGTGTAGCTTCTATTTCACTGAAGTTTGACGACCAGAAAGAGTCTGTTCCGTCTTGTCATGGTGTCTGCGTACACTTCATGTCATCTTATTTCTCAGACCGTGATACCCGGCATTGCTTAGGGACTGGCGCGAACAACATCGCCGCTGATTTCAGGGATGCTACGTGCAATCCGGCGGATAAACCCTTTACTACCATCTCACAAACATGATGGATAGGAGAACGGATCCATGATGCCGCAGTGTCCAGATATCCGTGTACAACCTTGTGGCATACCTAGTGGTCCGGGGGTCTTTCCAGATTCACGATTCTTCAAAGCTATGCTCGGTCCGGCTTGCGCAGCGACTTCACGAGCACCCTGTTCCAGGCTACTAGGAGCGTGGGTGGATTTTGGGGATGTGCTAATTGACGGCTTCCGAGGCAAGATCAGGTACCGCACCGAGGTCGTCATGTTTCGGTGTCCTTCCCCATCATGATTGTCATCACGGCATCTGGTGTCTATGTCCGCTATTCTTGCGCTCCGCTAGTATTAGCCTCTCACCAGGCCATTTAGATACAAGGGCGTCAGCTAATTGGTCGTGCCCTCGCGCACACCGTGATCGACACCGCAGTGCAGGCCGTGCAGACCTCGTCATACTCATATCCAGACAGTATAAGAAGGTCTTGCTGTCCTCACATGTTCACAACAGCCTGTGTCCCCACTCCCTCATGTATAAACTCATGACTTCCCTGCATATGCGGCGTGCCGCTACAATCGCTTTCGCAACTGCACTTTGGACTGGATCCGCTGGTAAGTACTCTCGTTGAACACTGCGTAGCGCGCCGCTAAGTGGAGCTTCATAGGCGCCGCATCTGTTCGCCACTGCTTCGGGAGAGAAGCAACTTCATTCGATGGACAATACATTGACGTCAACGTTAGCAACGTTGCTGTGGAGTGGTGGTATGCTCAGGCTGTCGCAGTCCCTGTTGGAGACAATCCTGCTGCCAACGTCGAAGTACTGTTTTACCAAGGTGTGTCAGGTTTCCATACGTTACTTGAAGACCTATCTCACGAGGATCATTTGTACCCAGGATATCCTATTCTTGAAGGTTCTCGAGACCCATCTGACCCCGAATATTACGTCACGATCAACGGCATCTTTGCCAATGGTACCGCCTTCAACTTTAATCTTCCTGCATCCACTGGCGCCGTGACCTCATGCGATGACGCTGTGCATGGTTCATGGGGCGAAGTCGGAAGTTTTCACGTTGACGAAGACCTATCATCCTTTACTGCGACAATATCCGCACCTGCTTTCGGAGTGTCGGGGACCATACAGCTGCAGTCAAACGCCGTGCACCACTTTGCCTGCAATAGCACCGTGGATGCCTATTTCGACTCAGCGATGTCCTCGGACTTGCAGCTTAATACTGCCGAGGAAATCCTATTCGAACAGCTTGGCTGGGCGACCACCATCCCGGGTGGCACAGCTCATGTGAACTTGAGCATCGACGGTACCGCCTTCGATATCATCGGCAACGGGTATCATGATGCCAACTGGTCTCCTGTACCGCTTAACGAGGTCGTCAGCAGCTGGTACTTCTTACAGGCGCAAGTCGGACCATTCGACATGTCGGGCATTCTCGCCGTTCCTCTTAACTCTACGCGAAATCTTAGCACGGGATACCTTTCCGAGTCGGGCGTCATCCTACAAAACCAGTGCAGCCTGGCCGGCTCCAGAACTACCGATTTCAGTAATATCACAACTTACGGATCGTACCATGACTCCACTTCCAATGTCACCTTGCCAACCGGCTTTATCCTCAGCTACATCACTGCAAACGGGGACGAGTACGCATTCAATTTGACATCGTTGGGACAGAATCCGGATGAGACCATCTATCATCGTTGGATCGGCACTGCCAGCGGTGGGGAAGTGGGGGGAGCACAGTACACGGGAACCACAGTCTTCGAATGGCTGAACCCGGGTTTGAATATCTACGATGCGTGATAGCTTTCTTCACTTACCTATCTCCCTTTCCACGTCCTGCCATTCGACACAATTTATAAACAGCTGGATGGATCGCGCATGGACTCGTTCAATAACATAATTTATTTGTTCTTCACTCTTCGCTCGCCCCTATAATCAGTCAATTGCTCGGAGCAGGTTGGAAATACTTCTTGGCATGAAACACCGCTGTCATGGCGGAGCAGTATAGATCGAAGGTGCGGCGTTCTCGGCTCGAAACTATGGGCGGCTTCTGGTACTAAATGTTGTTGCAGTCTGTCGACAACAGCACATGAAACGCTTGTGAGCTGTATACACGATGCTTGAGCTCGTACTCCCGACTCGACGCTATACTTGTTCAAGGGCGTAAGTACAGCTGCCATTTGCTCTGAGCTCGGCGCCGGAGAGTAACATAGGACTTGAGGAAACCCGAAGTCCAGTTCCGTAAAACACGTACGTAAACGGCTATGAAATGCCGGGTGTAAGTTGAAGAGGACATCTTTGATACAGGATCCGAGGCGTCGGAGACAACAATATTTGGAATAGCTCACATTTTAGTGAACTGGCCTCGGTAGCTCATCCTAAGGCGAGTAACTCGTATGCAGAATGGTTCTTACAGCTGTATTACAGCTGCTCTTTCGAGCGACCAGATCTTGTATGCTCTGCGCAGATGTTGCGTGCAACGCGGGCGATACGCTCGAACCTCTTGTGCGCTGTCCACGTCGTTCTATTGATAGTAAAATGAAACTTCCATGGTCCTGCAGTGTCTTATCTTCGCGGGTAATTATAGTTCTGTATGGGGTCTCAGGCGCTTGTACGGCAACGCAATGGATTGTAATTTGATCAAGGCGAGCGGACGTTGCCAAGCCGTACCCACCGGGCATCGGATGTCGCTGTAGCTGTCTCGACTACATGGGTAGTCCATGTCGCCGCCCGATCAGATCCCGCAGTCGCCGCCTTCTTTCGCTTCGGTGTGCACTATTTATGGCGCACACGTTTCCATCTGCATCATAGAACCGAGCCTACGTGCAGGTTTCGGTGTGGTGGCGCACGGTATAAATTATGCCGAGAACGCGCCACTGTGTCTGCAGAATGCAACTCGCTTTCCTCTCGGATTGAAGTTAGTTGACTGGGCCAGTACTCTTCCTTTCTTCATCATCATATCCGTTATGACTGCTATGTCTTTTCATATGGGGACTGCTGCGTCACTCGGCCCTCATACCATTCTGACCCTCACCAATGGTCCAGTGACCCCGGATGGTTTCACACGGGAGGCCGTACTTGTAAATGGGATTACCCCTGGACCTCCGATAACCGGCTGGAAGGTACGCTGATTCCTATATCTTGCTCTACTGGACTGAATATTCTGTAGGGCGATAACTTCCTGATCAATGTCGTAAACGAATTGCAGGATCCTTCGATGAACAAGACTAGCACTGTTGTAAGGTGCTCAATACGATTCGAGCTTGACGCTGCTAATGCAGATTGATGTAGCACTGGCATGGACTCTTCCAACATCACTCGAATGCGGAGGACGGAACGGCCTTTGTAACTCAGTGCCCGATTGCGTCTGGCAATTCCTTCTTGTATGACTTCGATGTTCCTGATCAAGCTGGTACGTGCACTTGACATTGCCGGATGCTTCAGTGCTAGACAACTGTTACAGGGACGTTCTGGTATCACAGTCACGAGACTTTGCAATACTGTGATGGTCTACGGGGTCCATTGATCGTCTATGACCCGGATGATCCGTATGCGGACTTGTACGATATAGATGACGGTCAATACTTTTGCTGTCTTACTCTGCCATACGCTAATCCTGGGGTCTGAATAGAGTCTACGATCATCACCCTCAATGACTGGTATCATGTACCTGCACTACAGGTCGCTTCCCCATCGTACGCCTTGTCGAGACTCATATGCTCTCTTTTATCTTGTCCTAACATCGTGCCCGCTAGGCTTGTGGACTCAATTCTCATCAATGGTCTGGGACGGCAAGCGAACGATACTACTTCTCCGTTGTCCGTCATAACTGTGACTCAAGAGAAACGGTAACTTCCTTTGATCAAACTTCGTATAGATCCTAACTTTCTTATTGCTTAGCTACCGATTCCGCCTCATTTCTATGTCTTGCGATGCTTACCTCAACTTCACCATCGACAACCACACCGTCACCGTCATCGAAGCTGACGGACAGAATACGAAACCATTGCCGGACATTGACTCCATTCAAATCTTCGCAGCACAACGCTATTCCCTCATTGTACGTCCATCTATCTACCTATGATCTGTCCGCTGGTGCTAAAGCTTCTATGTCGTTTACAGCTAGAGGCAAATCAGACCATTGGCAACTATTGGATTCGTGCAGTGGCTCCAAAGAAAGTGGATAATCAAGGAACGGCTATACCGCCACCTGGCATGGCGATCCTCCGCTACGTCGGTGCACCGGACGACGAGCCTAAAACTACAAGCCACACAAATCATCCACTGAACGAATCTGATCTCCGTGCATACGGTGATAAGCCCGTCGTAAGTATACGTGCCCATTGAAACAGCCGAGTGCTTTGATAGTCATCGATCACCCGTCCAGCCCGGAAAGCCCTATCCTGGTGGTGCAGACGTAAACATTCAACTTGACTTCGCAGAGGTATGTGTTTTTCATTTTCGTATTCTTCTCCACCCAATCAAATATACGCTTCTTCCAGACTGCTACAGGCCTGTACACTGTGAACAATGTCATCTTCATACCACCACCTGTTCCCGTTCTTCTCCAGATTATGCACGGCGACTTCTCCCCATGGGATTTGATGCCTACGGGCAGTGTGTATGGGTTACCCCCCAACAAGTCCGTTGAGATTTCGATGCCGGGTGGTGTAGGGAACTCGACACATCCTCTGCACTTGCATGGTGTAAGCAACTCTCATCTGATAGTGTGACAGCCCACGTAACCTCTGTGGCCGTAGCATACTTTCTCGGTTGTCAGGAGCGCGGGTCAGCTCTCACCCAACTATGACGACCCAGTTCGCCGTGATACGGTCAACATTGGTCTGCTTGGAGACAACGTGACGATCCGGTTCGATGTGCGCGCTCTCTCCAGGCTGTCAGGCTGCATCATCTGATCGCTATGTGTCATGACTCCGCAGACCAACAACCCTGGGCCCTGGTTCTTACATTGCCATATCGACTTCCACCTCTACCAAGGATTTGCTGTCGTCATGGCGGAGGACACATACGCGACACCGTTGGTGGACACGCCTCCTCGTAAGTACCCTTGGCGGCTGAAAGGACATTCCTCCGTTCTTAATTCCTCCACTCAGCGGAATGGGATGCGCTATGCCCCATATACAACTCGTTGCCTCTCTCAGATGACTAACTTTACGCTCGAATGTTATGTCCCCGAAGGGCATGGTGCCCGTGATGAGCCGCTTTGTTTAACGTTGTCAGCGAACTTGCTCGAGGTGTGATGGTACTGGTAAGCCGTAACTCTCAGACCATCGAGTTTCTCTATGGTGTTTGAGATCTGTCTACGGCGTTTGCGTTGATATGCTGAACCGTCTTTCTCAAAGCAAAGCAACGAACTTGAGTGTAAGCTTACCATTTTGGAAAGATTTAAGCTGCATTGGTGTTGAGTCCGTCTCCTGGTACGTGGCTGTTGACGCAACTAGCTCCATTGTATTTTACACTAGTACTTTATATTGTCGTGCACAAAAGACGTGGTCTAGTAACTCCTACTGGACGAATAGAACTTTGAATTGAGAGACGCATCACAACACGGTCACGTGTAGGACGCGCTGCAAGAACAAATAGGAACAAGCAGCGCGCGGTTGTCACGAGCGCCAGAGACACGTTAGATCTGGTCCACCGTCCTCCATCTCCGCACATTGTGAGTTTTCTATCCAGCACAAAGGCCCGACACTTTCTGTACTCGAGGCTTCGTGCATCCACTTCTCAGCGCAACCATCTACTCGACGGATCTGACTCGCACGCTTTGTACTGTCCACTCGTCACGTTCCTTTCAGCAGGATGCCTGCGCTCCAACGGTCCGAACAGGAAGAAGCGGATTTCATGAATAAACTTCTTCTAAGTGTTGATACCACTAACTCTGTGACTTCCTGTTCCAAGTCCGCAGCGAGACGTACAGGACAAACTGTGCCACACGGACCATCAACGGCGAAGACACCCTCTTTGTCTTCAGCGCCTTTACCAGAACATAGCACAGGCAATAGGTCTTCTTCAACTGAGCTGCGAACACCGACGAAGGAAGCTTCTGCAGAAGATGTCGATGTCGCACAGCTTCTCCAAGGCGCAGAAGACTGGGATTGGGATGACATGAACTCGGACTTTCTGAGTCCGAAGAAGGACTCGCCGAAGAAAACCGTAAGCTCATATATATATTAGCTTGTGTGAGGTTGCATCAATGATTTTTATAGGCAGCCACCAGCGGCCCGCCTCGGTACAACCCTGAGACGTGTACGCGATGTGTGGTCAAAGAGATATTTGAGGAATCTCCCCACAGTCCTTTCCAAAAAGTGCGTGCAGCTTTTCTGTTTCCAATATATTTAAAATGGCGTCCGCATTGTTAAAAAAAGATCGCGAAGTGTTCGTGCTTAGATCCGGTCAATTGTGTCGTGATGCCAAATGTGAAACCACGTCGCCTACAATACGGTTCAGTCTTTTTTTGAGCTCACAAGGAGTCTGGCATCACGATTATGTGCATATGTCATCGTGCGAATTCTTTTTCCAATGGCGTACCAATAAAGTGACATATTGAGCGCAGCGACTGTTTCGAGATATCCTTCGAACTTTCATGCCCCCACGTTGCTGTCTTAGCAACGAGGCGATGACCTTCATTATCACATTTTCGCAGTCAATTCTCAAGCTGTCTATTCGATTATTAAGAAGCTATCGCGCAGATACTCATCGTAGACACCGTGACCGATAATCAACGCCTCTCCGTAACTCTCAAGGATGACTGGGCAGATACAGACATTAGAACTGGTGAGCTTCTTGATACCTTGCCCATACCGGGTGGTTTATCAAGAATGTCGTAGGCGACATAATCAACATCATTGGCGATTTCACGGAATCCTCTGCTCAGCCCACACCCTCCATCACGATCAGCTCAAAGCAGAATCTACTCGTCCTACAACCAGACCTTCTAATCACAGCGACATCCCTCTCAACCGCCCCGCAATGTCGTCGCAAGCCATTGGTATCAAACCTTGTACGCGGCTCTGTCGACGTCACGCCGTCGCTGATATGGGGCAACTTGCTGCATGAGGTCATGCAAGCATGCCTCACTGAGGAGCGATGGGATCAGAAGTGGATTGAACAAACCATAGCGGAAATTGTCAGGAAGAATCTTGGAGAGCTCCTAAGGATCAACATTGGAGTGGAACAGGCAATCACCGAGGTCAAGGCAAGGGCGATAGGGCTGAGGTCCTTCTCGGAGAAGTATATCGCGCAGAAACCGAAGGTATGCGAAGCTGAACCGACTG
The DNA here is from genome assembly GCF_001632365.1 of Laetiporus sulphureus 93-53. NCBI lineage: Eukaryota > Fungi > Basidiomycota > Agaricomycetes > Polyporales > Laetiporaceae > Laetiporus > Laetiporus sulphureus. The sequence continues at coordinate 47,850 of NW_024468603.1, forward strand.
TACGTATCTACTGAACAACTTTTGTTGACAGCCCGACGCACTTCTCACAAACACACGTGCCACTCAAGGTCAGACCTCCTTGTTGGCTATCTCACAGTTGCATGATATCGAAGAAGACATCTGGTCGCCGACATACGGAATCAAGGGGAAAGTCGATGCTTCCGTACAAGCCCTCATATCTGATAGCGATACCTCCTTGACCGACATCTTCGGACGAAGTGCAACGACACAAAGTTGGGTCATGCCATTCGAAATCAAAACCGGACGTCCGGGGGCTGGCATGGAGCACCGAGCGCAGACGATGTTGTACACCTTGCTCATGGCAGAGCGATATTGCTCCGAGGTGCCTAGCGGCCTGCTATACTATACACGAAGTGACGAAGTCGTCCGCGTCCCCGCTGTGAGGAATGAAGTACGGGCATTAATCGTGGCGCGCAACGAGATGGCAGCATACATGATGCGGAGAATACGCTTCCATACTGTCAAATCGGAATCAAAGGTCTCCGTAGAGGATGGAGCCGTTGCTGACGTTGAGGACACACGGGAAGTAGAGCCGTTCTTGCCTCCAACCATTGACGATTCGTGGCAGTGCGGGAAGTGCTACGCGCTAAACACCTGCATGTTGTATCGCAAGGTGCGCATACCGTTGATGAATGATAGATGTCAAGTGATTGATGCGTGTCACCAGGCCGTTGAGAACGTGGAAGACACAACCTCTCCTATCGCTGATATCTACGCTCTCAAGACGTCGCATCTTACCAAAGGACAATGCGCATTTTTCAAGCATTGGGAGGCATTGATTTCATTGGAAGAGCAGGACCTTGTTCGGTTCAAGAAGGAGCTATGGACCATGGGCGCAGAGGAACGCGAGAGGCACGGGCGCTGCTTTGCCAACATGACCCTTGATACAACTTATACGGTTCCATCTACCATCGCCGCGGCAAAGTCTCAGAAGGAAAGCAAGATCCACCGCTTCACCTATTGCTTCACAAAGAGTTCTTCTCTCTCTGGGTCGTTGCTCAACGGTCATATTAGCTGCGGCGATGCCATAACCATTTCAGTCGAGCCTGATCTTCTGGCGATTGCCCGAGGGTTCATCGTCGATCTCTCCCCTCACGAAGTAGTCGTCGGTGTGGACCATGAACTCAATTTGGACACGATCAGTGCTCGCCTGAGGAGTAAGAATGCGGCCCCAGAAAAAGTCGCATTCCGAATTGACAAAGACGAGCTCTTCGGCGGAATGGGCCGTATGCGAGATAATCTGGCTCAACTATTCTATTTGGATGGAGACACACGCAGATTGCAGCTCGTGGTCGATCTCATACCTCCTCGCTTTCATGTTCATGAACCTCCGCCCTCTCAAGAGATTCAGTCGTCGCTCATCGCACATCTCAACGACAGCCAGAAAGCTGCCATGACTAAGGTACTCACCGCGCAAGATTACGCTCTGATTCTTGGCATGCCTGGCACGGGCAAGACGACTGTCATTGCGGCGATCATCCGAAGCCTGGTCAGTATGGGCAAGACTGTACTGCTCGCATCGTATACCCATTCCGCTGTAGACACAATTCTGCTGAAGTTGAAAGACGTCGCGGACTTTGGGATATTGCGACTAGGCAATCTCGACAAGGTACAACTTTATCGATTGTGACTGTCGGTGATTGCTGAAGCACACTATGAGTGTATAGATTCATTCAGACGTGCATGACTTCACCCTCTCACGCAGAAGGACCGCCACCAGCTTAGAACAACTGGAGCATCAGATCATGGCTCCTCCTGTTGTCGCGACCACTTGCTTGTCAATCGATCAGTCAGTGTCCTTTTCTCCTTGCTCTCTTGGATACTGAGCTCCACCCAGCCCACTGTTCGCGAGACGGAAGTTTGACTACTGCATTATCGATGAAGCGTCCCAAATTACGTTGCCGGCATGCCTTGGCCCTCTGCGCTTTGCAGATAAGTTCGTTCTAGTCGGAGATCACTTCCAGTTGCCACCTCTCGTACGTCCCTTTCTTCAATTACACACGGATAGGTGGCTGAAAACCCGGTACGGGTAGGTACGAAATCGCGCCGCTCGCAAGGGGGGGTTGGATGTCTCGTTATTTAGGCGCCTCTCTGACGCTCATCCCAACGCTGTGGTGGATCTCACTGAACAGTATCGAATGAATGCGGACATCATGGCCTTGTCAAACAAACTCATCTACAGTGACCGGCTCCGTTGCGGCTCCGAAGCTGTGGCTACACGAAGTCTCGTGGTACCGAACCGTCCTTTCCTTCGTGGTCTTCATACAGCTTCTGGATTGCCATGTCAGCGTTCCAAAGGAGGCTGTTGGCTGAGCCGGTTGTTGGACGAAAGGTCAGTTTGATGGTATCGCAAAGTATATGCCGCGGAATGCTCACTATCACGCAGGTGTAAGGCTGTGTTTGTTGACACAGACGCCGTCCCTGCTCGTGACTCACCTGTCGGGGATCTCGTGGAGAATCAAGTCGAGGCCCGCTTAGTTTATCAGGTCGCTGAGTGCCTCATCGGCAGCGGAGTCACGGAGGATAAGATTGGCGTCCTATCGTTGTATCGTCAGCAGACCAAGCTACTGTCATACCTGTTGCAGGGGAGGCCAGGAGTGGAGATCTTGACCGCAGACAGGAGTCAAGGTCGCGACAAAGAGTGCATCTTGATCTCCATGGTACGCTCTAACGAAGATGGACAGGTACGTATGGCTTTGAAAATTCTAGGATCGATCTGACCGCGAAATAGGTTGGCGATTTGATGAAAGACTGGAGACGAATGAATGTCTCCCTCACTCGCGCGAGGTCCAAGTTGATCATCTTCGGCTCGAGACAGACTCTGCAAAACACGCCACTACTGCGGGAGTTTTTCGAGCTTATGGAGGAAAAGGCATGGATCCTGCGGTTACCTCCAAATGCACATGAGATGCATGCCTCGTCGTTTGTGGAGCAGCGGCCTAATAAACGCCCAGCAGAGGACTCATTATCGGACATTTCGTCCTCAGCGCAGAAGGAGAACACCGGCTCAAAACCATTGAAGAGAGGAAAGAGGCCTGCGGTTGGCGAGGGCATACTGAAGGGGCGGCCCATGCTGCGAGATCTCGTCAATGCCACACGGTAATCTCTGGTCTCATCGTTTTTGAATTCAATCCACGTTCTATCCTTATACAAGTTATGCCTGTATTTTATCAGTCGTTGGACTATGTAGGACAATGATCGCAGTACTGCGATAACATTACTAGAAGAGCAAAGTTGGTCGAGCATTCCAAGGGATCTTCGTAGTAACGATCGGTGATATCGATACGTGGTTCGGAGCAGGTCCCTTTCGTCAATTGAAACCTTCGAGTAATGGGATTCAGGCCTGGGACAATGAACGGCCCGCAGTCGGGTCTGTCTCCCTTTTTGCCGTATCAACCTCCGACATACAGTGCCAAACGAAGTGTAGCAGAATAGATCAGAAAGAGCAAAATGAGCAGAAAGGTCAGTGAAGCGCGTTCAATGCAGCTAGCAACACCGAAGCTCCTTTCCCAGATACTTCTTCAACCTTCCGCTCGACATCGTCCCCAAACCATCCCTTCAGCGTCTCCCTCTCCTCGCATTCTGCACCAGAAAGCTGTTCGCATAGCGCAGCTAGTACAAAAGCGCCCTCGCCGAGCGCCAAGGCTACCGTGGCATCCCGAGGGACAACCTGCACGAACTTTGTGGCGAATGTTTGTGCAGACCACAAGGGTGCAGCTTCGATGCTCTTTGAGCGCTGTGAGTAGTGCCCGCCTTGCAGGAGGGTTTTATACATCCGTGCGGTGTGTGGGAGCGAGATGGGATGAGGATTGGAGAGGTCGGTCGAAGGATATGGCGCTGAGAGCGCTTTTAGCAGTGTCTCTGATGCGGCCGTCTTATCTGTACAACACAACATATCAACGGTGAGACGCCGGCGGGAACAGGAGAATGCCGGATATACTGACCGCCTTCTGCGTACAGCATAACCTCGCAAATGACGAGGCTGCCACCGGGGTCTCGTGAGACCTCGACACCGTTCTCCACTATCCAGGACAAGAGCCCGTCGCTCGCGGCCCGCAGAATTTCAGCGGCGCGCAGCGCGTCGTCCTTCTTGCTCGTTCGTGTTCGGATCGCGTCTGTTTCTTCCATCAGGGCGATCTGGCGATCAGAACTTGGGGTCAACATCGAAATCGAATCACCAGAGATGCATAAGCTGATTGTGCTGACCTGTGCAGGTGTAAAGTGCCGTCGTGTTCGCGGAGCGACGAGGTATATGAGTGATCTTCGGCCTTGCGGTGCCTGGTAGAGGGTTTGTGCCGAGGCGGTTATATCGCTCACGAGCGACTTCACAGTCAGTTTTGTGTCACTATCCGGGGCATGACATTTCGCACTAATAGAAGAACAGGGACAGGCTCACTCGATGACGTCCAGGCATGTGAAGAGCACGAGTTGTGCTTCGTCGTCCGTGCACATCCGAATTACGTGTGGCTTAAGAACCTTAACAATTTGTTTCCGATCCTGTAGGTCACAAACGTTACAAAAAATGAGCGACAGATCCAATTATGTACATCTAGGAGCATACCTTTGCCGTGCCATGAGCGATGAACTCTCGCACAGAACGACTCCCGTCTTTAGTGTGCACCATTTCCGCGAGTACATCCTCGCAGCTTTGCCGCGATAGACGGAGTATAAGAGAGGAGATAACGAAAGCAAAGCCGCTATCCATACCTCTCAAAGATTTCTCTCCGGAGCTTCTCCTGCTCTGTCTCGTCTTCGAGCGTGTTCAACGCAGCGAGGTACTCCCAGAGCGCGCGATGGACGATTGCATGCGAGACTGCCCCCTTATCTGGGTTGTTGAAACTGTGCCATCACTTTAGGAGCAGGATAAGAGCTGATAATGTGACGCACTCACATAGTCACCAAGTTCTCCTTCAATGCTGACAACAGTCGCTTCCTCCTCTCACCCTCCACACCTTCTAATATACCCCTCAGACCCTTCTTCGATCGTTCTTGCTCCTCTGAGCTGCCCGCAGTGATCGTAAGCAGGCTCGCTTCCTTCCCGTAGAAATCGCGCAGTAGCAGCGACCGCTCGTACGCGTTCGTGTACAGTTCAAATGCGTCTGCAAGCACGCTTGATGCTTCTCTGTGAAGAAGCAGCCGCAGGACGTGACCCTGAAATTCGCGGAGGATCGAAGCACGGTGTGAAGGGCAAAAGCGGATAACCTTCATTACAAGGAACTGCAGGCCGCTCGACGATCAGGATCTGGTAGACGTAAAGCACACACAGCTAATAGCTCACCTTGGAATACCTACTCTGCACAAGTTCTTTGTACTTCCCCTTAAGCTCCACTGCGACCTCATTCCGCTCCTTTGCCCTGCCATACTTCATCACCGTCTGTACAATCCGGCTCGCATCGTGCTTCAAGACGATATCGTTCACGTTGTCTCGGATCACATTCATCAACGCTTTGATGTGCTGCTCGCGCTCTGCCTTTGGGATATCCTTCCGGTGGGCAAGTTGCCATATCCGCTTGGCTTCTGTGAGAAGGACGGAATGAGGCTTGACAGCGCGACGCTGCTCTAAAAGAGCCCTCTGCGCTTTGTGAGATTCGCGGGCCGCTGTGAACACGTGTTATAGTCCCGACCGCTTCCAAGCGATGCGGGTCACATCATACCGTTTGGATCTTTTGTCGACACGGTGTGGTCCTGTCTCTCCTCGTCAGGCTCTTCAGGCTCCTCATCAGACCCTTCGTCGGTACGTTCCTCGTTCGACCCGTCCAAGTCGCTATCCTCCTCTTTCACAGGTCGTGTGATGGGCTTGCTGCGTTTCTTGAGCTTTTCTGCCGATCTGGATGATTGAGGCGGCTCGGTGTGAAGCTTCTTTAACTTCGGCCCAGCTTGCGACACTGCAGGCCGTTTCTTCGACGTTTTTACAGCCGTGACCATCGCAGATTGTACGGGGAGACTACTTTGTAGCAATGACCGGAGACAGCCAGAAAGTCGGCTTGAGTCGAGAAAAGTTTCAAAAGCGATATTAATGTGCAAGAGCTCCACGTGCAGCATTGATCGCGGATCGAGATAATGATTCTACCAAACGCCGGAAATAATAACCAAGCACATGCCACAGTGAGCTTTGTCGCAATATCTGAACGGCCAAGACAGCTATTGCATGCAACAGGCTTTCATGTTTCTTCCATCGACCTATGATGGTCTCACCACCAGTTCGTCAGGAAAAACTCAAATCCGGCTTATGAAGCTTTTATGGTCAGAAAAGACAGTAAGTTTCAGGACCTCATTGTTTTGAACTTTTATCCAGTTGCAAGCTTCTCATTGTGTGCTTATTGGCATGCACAAGCCAAATCAGTGAGAACAAGTCAAAAAGCAGGTTCTCGAGCCACAAGTCGATTCGAGGTTTCCCGATGTTGCAATTTGCAAAGATGAAAGGCTGCCGAGTCACCCAACGTTGTATGTGGGATAAATAAAGGATTCCTGGAAGGCGAAGGCAAGCAGGTGTGATACATTCTGAGGTCCCCACATACACGTATTTTTGTAACAGATTTCCTCTATAATTCAGTACGGTCAATTGAGCGCTGCAGAGCTATTCATACAAGCAATTTAGTGAGAGATTCTCCGTGTGGCAATTAAAGATTGAAGGAGCTTCACTCGGTAATATCACCTAGATATTGACGTGGGTTCTTGGGTCGCAAAAAAATAGAAGGTAGTGGATATGAGAGAATTTTGAGTTCCGCTATCCCTTTAAGGCCTGACACAAAGATTTAGCATGTGCATATCCATTGAGAGTAACCGATTGCAGCACACTCTGTGAAAAAATTATGTGCGTACTCGTAAAGTCTCCTAAGAGCGCTCCTTGGACGCCCAAGTCGCTGCTGGCACCGTGTATGCTGTTCTTCGCATCGCAGACGTTGCATTGCGTCAGTAGTGGGCGGTTGAGTTCGAAGGATAGCTTCCAGATGTGCAGCCGTAAAAAACGTGCGAGGATCTGTATACCAGGCACCGCATGTCCGACGCGATAGCGTAATATGTGATCGAGACCAGCTCAAAGTTGTGCTTACTTTCGTGGGCCGGCTCGGCTCATCCACAAGGCTCCATTCCTCTCGATGAAACACTGTCAAGGGCTTTGGAGCAATCAAGGCACAGCAGTAACGGCGGGCGTGTACGTTATCATCGCAGCGCAAAAGTGACTCTCCGGCGGTCATCTTGCACTTAAGGTGAGAGCATATGCTCTGGAGTTCGCTAACGCTCGTTCGAGCGCAATGTTCGTGATTGTGGCTGGCGCGATACCGTTTTGAAGGGGAACATCAGTGCGTCAAAAGAGGCGAAGAAAGGTCTGGAACGAGTTATCAATGTGTAACGGCCGGAGAAACATGGAAACCGTGACCAGCGTCCAACTCGGCGTCCGATGACGGCGGCTGATGGCGATGCGGCTACGCGCACGCCGGCACGAAAATGCCGCTCGTCGCGACAAATAACTGCGATACAGAGATGACACTGCACCGGAGCAAGGAGTGGGCCCGCCCGACGGACGGGTCTAGTGACTTGTTCGATCGTTGTAAGAACACAGCAGTACAGCTGAGGCACGCAGAGCAGCATAGCTGGACCATCTGGGTGCACACGCGGACATTCGTATCCCATCCAATCAACGAGAGACTGACGCTAACATTGAGAAGCCTGTATCGCTTGCACAGCTTGCGCTGCAGAAGCTGCATTAGCGCTCGTTCAGCTGTTGCTCGATCCATTCGCTGCAGTGGCCTCGATAATGCAGCCTTGAGCTAAAGAGTCACCATCAGAAGCGGAAAGATAAAGTTTACACTAGAACGGACCGGGGTATAGTAAGACACGACATACAAGCCTGCGTTCGTCCTCGCAACCGTCAGCAGATGCCAAACGTGCTTGATATCGCGGCCATCCCGATAACTTCAGACATGGAGCGTAAACTCTACGTCGCAGGATTGGAGGCCTGCAGCTAGAGCGACGGCGTAGACTGATATTTGACGTACCGATCCTTCAAACCCGGGGAGGGCAGTATTAGCGGCGATTGAAGGGGGAGTAATTACATTGAAAGGAGTTTGGTGTGGCTTTCATCACAATTGTCACAGTGGTTCGTACTGAAGCATACGGTGGGCCGGTGGCCCTCGATAGTTTCGATGAGAACTCCTGCCTGACCTGAGTAAGTCCGGTTACAGGAAAATACAAATTCATTCAAGCTTATTTGGCATGTGCGGGCGTAACTGTCCGTGCGATGTGGATGAGGGTCCATTAGCTCATATCGCCAGCCAGGACAGGGAATTTTTGGCATTGGTGGTGACTGTGCGGGTGGCACCCGCCTAACTGCACCGCGTCCGCGTGGGCTCAGAATAGACGATGGCAGGCCGCCCGCGCTTGTGGCTGAGAGCGCTTGTGGCTGAATGGACTGGCCCGGCGCGATGATACATTTCTATCCAGGACTGCCTATGGGCGCGAGCTATGCAGGTGCACGTACCATCGTCACACCTCTCACGTCTCAAAACTACAGCTGCACCGAAACATCGCAATTGTCAGAAAGCCAATGTCACGGGCGGGTCACCACAAACCCGCACATATGGCGCGGAAGGAGTAGGACTTGCGTTGGTAATGTTCATCATAGTGGTCAACGACGAGAGCCAGTTGGATTCGATCTGGGATCGTTACTCAGGTGGGCGACATCAAAATAAAGAAATGACGGCCTGAGCATTGTAGGCAGATACTGGAATTATGTTACTCTGTACCATGAAACTTCGTGAGTTTTCCCAGGCTTTAAGTTAGACTTTTGACTCACTGCTACGCTCACGGCTTTGCGGACCCCGGCGAAGGTTGACAGATCCGGCCTAATGGCGGCTGTGGCTGTTGCTGCGAGCTCGGCACTAGAGAGCTATACAGCCATGACTCTGAAGAGTCAACTCGCGGTGCTCTGTAATGTTCAAAACAAATACACGATACATGCTCCATAACAAGCACAGCAGGACCCGGACATTGTCACTCTCCAACGACGCTGATGTCAGTGGCTCGTCGGGCAAGCAGATCGTATGCAGAGGTGCTGTCACAGCCGTCCCCTCCAGCGGCCGTGTCCCGCATGTGCCGTAACGCTGTTGCGCCAGTACGATGCGGTGCCCGTTCTGTGCGTTGCATTATCATTATTGCATCTTGCAAACCTTCTGCGGCGCTCTTCTGCGACGTCGGATAACCTCGTGGACGACAGAGGGTGACAGACTACACTAAAAATGCGATGCCAGAACGCGTGAGCTAGACCGAGCTGTCTCAACTAAATTTGTGCCATGTCGTCGCCCGTACATGTGCTCTCCGTCGCCGCCTTGTTTCATCGTCGCCGTGCGATGATTGCGGCGCATCCATGGCCAACGACCTGACAGATCCCGAAAGACTTGCTGTTCGGTGCTGCACTACATAAACCCTGCTGAGCACCTCGCCATGTCTGCAGAGCTCACCGCAGTCCTCTCTCGGATTTAGTCACACCAGACTGAATACTTTCCTTGAGATGGCTTCCTTCATACTGACATCCGCTTTTACTGCTATATCTCTTTATATTGGAACCGCTGCATCCCTGGGCCCCGTTACCAGCCTAACCCTCACAAACGGTCCAGTGACCCCGGATGGATTTACACGGGAGGCCGTGCTCGTTAACGGAGTAACCCCTGGACCTCCCATTACAGGGTACAAGGTATGCCGCTTCCGTGCCTTGCTCTGACGTTACTCACCATAGGGCAGGGCGATAATTTCCAAATCAATGTCCAAAATGAATTGCAAGACCATTCGATGAACAGGACCACCACTGTTGTAAGACAGGTCAATGCAATCTATGATACATATGATTAACGGAAAGTGATGTAGCACTGGCATGGTCTCTTCCAACACCACACGAACTGGGCTGATGGAACGGCTTTTGTGACTCAATGCCCAATTGCGTCTCATAATTCCTTCTTGTATGACTTCAACGTCCCGGATCAGGCTGGTACGTATATCTCATACATTTTGGATGCTCTGGTGCTGATTCTCTACTACAGGGACGTTCTGGTATCATAGTCACGAGTCTTATCAATATTGCGATGGTCTGCGTGGCCCATTTATCGTCTATGACCCAGATGATCCGTATGCGGACCTATACGATGTGGATAACGGTCAGTGCCTCAATTGGTGTACACCGCTACCCGCTAATTTTGGAGCTCGAACAGAGTCCACCATCATCACTCTCACTGACTGGTACCATATTCCTACTGCTCAAGTCCCTATCCCATCGTATGTCTCATTGAGACTCATGAGCCCGTCGTTGTTTCTTACTAATGTTCTCTTCATCAGAAACTCGGAAGCGGTTCTCATTAATGGTCTGGGACGGCAAGCGAACGATACTACTTCTCCGCTGTCTGTTATCACCGTGACCCAGGGGAAACGGTAAGTCGTGCAGATCAAACAATATGTAGAATCTAACTCTCTCCTTGCTTAGCTACCGGTTCCGGCTGATTTCTATGGCTTGCGAAGCCTATTTCAACTTCAGCATCGACAATCATACTGTCACCATTATCGAGGCTGACGGACAGAGCACGCAACCGTTGCCAGGTATCGATTCCATTGAGATTTTCGCGGCGCAACGCTACTCGTTCATTGTATGTCCAGAATCATCGTGAACTTGGCTGCTGATGCTAGAGCTTCGATTTCGTTTCACAGCTGGAGGCAAATCAGACAATCGGCAACTACTGGATCCGCGCTTCTCCTGAGAATGTGGCTGTAGGTACGACTCCACTGCCACCGCCACCGGGCATGGCCATCCTCCGATACGTCGGCGCCCCCGACGAGGAACCCACAACCATCAGCTTCACAAATCATCCGCTCAACGAGTCTGACCTGCGTGCATATGGCAATCACCCTGTTGTAAGTTATACATCGAGGCAACTGACCGCCTTGGTAGCTACTGACGGTTCATCCAGCCTGGAGAGCCCTACCCTGGTGGTGCCGATGTGAACATCAATCTTGATTTCTTTTTCAACTTTGTGAGTGTCTTTCGTGGCGGTGCTATTGGTCATCAAACTGAATTAGTAATCGTTTCCAGACCGATGGTTTGTTCTACGTAAATAACCACACTTTCCAGAGTCCTTCAGTTCCCGTCCTCCTGCAAATTCTGCACGGAGACTACTCACCATGGGATCTAATGCCGGAGGGCAGTATATACGGCTTGCCTCCCAACAAGTCTGTCGAGATTTCGATGCCAGGTGGTGTAATAGGCGGTCCACATCCTCTGCACCTGCACGGTGTAAGTAATCCTCTCTCACAATACGATGACCAACTCTTACTCGGTGCCCGTAGCATTCTTTCTCGGTCGTCAGGAGCGCGGGTCAGCTCACCCCCAATTATGACAACCCAGTTATCCGTGATACGGTCAGCATCGGTCTGGCTGGAGACAACGTGACGATCCGATTCGATGTACGTGCTCTCTCTAGACTAACACAGGCTGCACCGTCTGATCGCCTTGTCTCTGCAGACCAACAATCCTGGGCCGTGGTTCTTGCATTGCCACATTGATTTCCATCTCAACACCGGCTTTGCTGTCGTCATGGCAGAGGACACGTACGCGACACCGTACGTGGATGCGCCTCCTCGTAAGTATTCGTGACAATTCAACGAAGATTCTCCCTGGTGCTGATTCATCTGTTCAGTGGAATGGGATGCTCTATGCCCGATCTTCGACGCTTTGCCCATCTCGGATCATTAGCGGGCTCGCATTTTATCGGTTGCGGACGTGGCTCGAGTTTACAGCGCCTCTGCGAACTGGCAAGGGATGCAATGAGGTTATTGACCTGCAATCATTCGACCCTCCGCTCAATGAGCGTAGTAATATATCCATTTGTAATGCTTACAATATTGAATCATACACATTCCATCAGAGCGAGATGACTCGTCGGCGCGCTTCTCATAAGTAATTCCGCCGGCATCGTATGGATAACGTCACCATGCTTTCAGTATTCTCTGGGCTTAAGTATGTCGTGACGAGCTGATGGCCTTGCATGGATAATGTCAAGAGAGCAGCGAGCTCCTTGAATATTCCTCTGCGGGTGAGCAGTCAAGCACGGATTGGCCACAGAAATTGACCACCGCAAGAGATCCGTGAGTGCGTCACGATGAGCAAGGTTGTATGATATGTTCGCATTCCTAGTTGCGGAGTTATGAATTAGTCGATTCAGTCATGGTTGCTTCGGGGCACAGTATATCAGGACGTGCCAAGACAAATTCTGAAGCTCTTCAAAACGTTCAGACGCACCATCTATTCCACATCATGCTCGGCATGGCGTGCACATCAAAATTGTTCACTATTTATATTGACTTCCAGAGATCATGTATTGTACGAGCAGCTCCGAATCGACACTGTCACTATAAGCTTGGAGGAGAGTTCTATTTGTGCCTGCATGTACCAAAACGCGTACGTAGCGAGTGAGAAAAGATGAAAGAAAATTCGAGCAGCAGCATGAAACGCACAGTAGTACGCACTAGGGGAGCGGTGTGTTTGGTCCGTTACACTCGAATAAAAACGACTAGCGCGAAGCATGTACAAACTAGGAGGACTCGCGGGACTAGATGAGCAATTGTACGCAAAATAAGTGGGCATGCGCGGCGCCCAGAGTAAAAGGAATGGACGGTACTGCAGCAGTACACACAACAAAAGAGGGTGGGGGGAAGGGGAGGAGAGTCCAGAGTCAGTTAGCTGTCCATGTCCACTATGGTATAATCGCCAGAGGTATATGGACAAAAATTCGGGGCTCGCCCTGAACTGTGGATGCCAGCTCCGCGATCAGTACGAGAAGACCATCAACCATGGGTTGAGCACGATCTGCACACAACGGCATCAGCATACAACCATATGGCATGAGATGACCACACGTACCGGGAACAAGATGTGGCATCCAATGACGACGGCCAACGGGAAGATGACTGCCCACGCGGACCCGTTGATCTGCCATGCGACTGGGACAAGGTCCGTCGAGAGGATGATCATGCCAACGGCGACGGCAATGCAAAAGAGCCACGGCAACCAGAACCGCTTCAAAATCTTCGGAATCTCCTCGAAGAAGTTCGAGCGCTGCACTTCCTTGATCGTAGCACCCCACTGGATGTTGTACGAGAACAGATGCGCGAGGATAGCCTGCGTAAGGGGGATCGAGAGGCCACCGAAGAAGAAGAAGCTGCGATGCGCGTTATTAACACACGTGCACAGATCCATACACAAAATATCCAACACTCACAAGAACGGAATCCACATGATGTTGGTCGCGAACGAGCGGATCTGCGAGAGAACGGGGAAGATCAGCACGGAGACCTCCGACCACTAAACAGCCCAAACGCACCAAAGACACCTCGCCGAGACGGTACTGCAGCAAACTGAACCCGACGTTGCCAGAGCCGGTGAAGACGACCGTGACCGCAAGCCAAATCTCGAAACTGTGCATATAATAGTTATCAATCGGAATCTCCCAGCCCAGCAGGCAGTAGTTGATGAGAGTGATCGTGATCGAGCATGCGATACCGTCTATGCCTCCGTCAGCATCTGCTTACATACGCATATCACAGCGCAATACTCACAGTACGAGAACATGTACGCCAAACTCGAGATCTTGTAGTGCAGCGGCGCGCCTGACCAGACAAACCTGTGTATCTCCTTCGCAATCGGGCCCTTGCGCCACCACTGCGCGATCGGGTTGAACAGCAGCTCGTTACAGCCGTACGCATACTTCTGCCACCGGTTCAGCTCGTCGTCACACGTCAGCGACACACCCTCCTTGAACCCGCCGAGCGAGTACGTCGCCCACCGGATCGTGTACCCGCGCTGAATTAGCCGCATTGCCATATCGAAGTCCTCAGACACGTTCGATTCGGACCAGAACTTCTCCTCGCCGTCGAAGGGATCCATGAATGTCGCGTCCTGAACCGCACGCCACCGCAAGAAGGCATTGTGGCCTACGAACGGCGCGACCTCACCGTTAGCGCAGGCTAATAAAGAAACACCAGCATCAGCCACGTCCTCACTATTTTACAAACAGAACCACGCACCGTACGAGATACACTTGTTGATACGCCGCGTGAAGTACGCAATACCGTTCTCCCAGTAGTGATGCGCAACCTGCATGACGTCCGACTCGTGCTGAATAACACCGACATCCGGGCACTCGGCCATCTCGCGTGCAGCGTCCCTGAGACAATCCTCTGGCACGATCGTGTCCGAGTCGACAATCAGGATGATCTCGCCAACACGGCAAGCGCGGCCATTTGCTGCCCACGGCCGGAACCGGCGTCCGCTTGATTCGTACACGTCGTCAATCGCCAGCTGCAATGCCTTCTCTTCGAGCTCCCAGTCGTCTGACGCGGGCTTCTCTTCGTCCTCACCGCCGACGTTTACCACGCTTGCGTTCCCGCCGTCCTGGTGCTGGTACTGCATCCCATACCGATGATCATCACCCATCGAGCTCGGCCGGGGCGTCCGCGGCCCGCGCTCCTTCTCCTGCGCGAGCAGAAGCTCGAGGTGCTTCTCCGCCAGCAGCGACAGCTTCAGCCCGTAGTTCATGTTCGACGCCTTCTTGAAACGCCCGCGACGCTTGAAGCCGTCGGCCGACTCGTCATGCTTCGGGCGTGCGACCCAACCGATACCATGGTTTGCATAGTAAGCGATGCGCGCGTCGCGCTCCTCGACCGGGAGAAGCCGGAGACCGTCATCGTTCAGGAAGATTGTCGACGTACCGCCCTGACGAGCATATGTTTGCATAGACTTTTTGATAGATTCAATCGAAGGTGCCCTGGCATGCCGCCTCATCAGTACCACCCTTGACCGTTCTCACCAAAACAAGCACTTACAACACAGTGTCCAAACTCTCCTTGTATACCGGCATTTGAATCGTAATATGTGGAAGGTTGTTGTCCACCAGCTTGTTCGGCCTTGGCTTGATCGCAGAGTAGTACTTCGAGTTTTCATGGTACTGCGCAATCGGGCCAATCGCCATCGACACGTTCTGTATGATTTGCAGCGCGAAGAAGAGCGAGACGGACCAAAGGAAGGGGATGAGCACACATAGTGCAAAGCGGATGTACGTGCCATCCAAAGCCGACTCGTCCAGCAGCGTCTTGACACCTGTACCCATGAAATAGATCGCGAGGCCCGCCGCCGCACCGTTATACACCGGCGCATACAGCACCGCGACGCGCTTCTGGGATGCGAGCTCCTCGAGCTCCGCCATCTCCGGCTCGATGATGATCGTCTTCTTCTTGCCGTACCACGTCCGTATTGTCTTCGTCTTCGGCTCGTTGCTGGTCAGCCCGCCCTTTTCGAGGTCCTGTGCCGTCATCTCCAATGACATTCGACCCATGCCGCGCGGTGTGCCAGGCATGCGTCCCGATAGCCGCGAGTTGACTGGGTTGAGTGAGTGTCCCGAGATCGAGCCTGCCGTCACGCCAAGTCAGCGAAAAATTCGGCAGCAAGAGATTTCAAAGAAGTCAACGAAGCGGACCACTCACCATTGATGATACTCGCCGGATGACTACTTGCACTAGCAGCTTGGCTGCCCGCGGTTGGTCTTGATCGCCAGAGGAGCTTGATGAGCCGCTCCTCGAACTCGTGGCAGGTCGGGATGATGGTGTCGATCGAGTCGGACCACACGACCAGCACTCGCTCGTCGCGCTACAAAATCGTCCTTGTCAGCATCCGCGTCCACGCAAGGAAGCCGCCAACAATTCCGCCGCCACACGACACGATCTCTCACTTGCACGTCCCGCCAACAACAACGCACCGGACTACCATGATGCGGTACCGGCTCTCTTCCAGGCACACCGCGCACAGGCCCGGCGCCAATCTCGCCTCCTGGCAACCGCCTTCCCGCCTGCGTAACCGCACCCCGCCGGCTCGCACTCATCCGCCTCACAGCGGGAGCGGCGCAGCCAAAAGGGCTCGAATTGGCGCAGGCACACGCAACGCCCGGACTGGCCTAATCAGGCAACAGCGCCAGCGGGCAATTCGATCATCCTCATCCCAATCCGGCAGGCGCCACCCGCTGCGCACGACGAAATTGAAGACGACATGACGTGAAACGCGAGAGGGAGGACAAATGGTGGGGCGGGGATGAAAGGAGAGGGACAACTCACGACGAACGCAGCGCTTTGTTCCTTGTCTGCTGCAGGGAGGTCCATCATCGTCTCGATGATCTGGATGCGAGTGTTGGCGTCGACGTAGATTGACCGGTCGTCTGGGCCACTAGAGGGAGCGAATCGTCGTCAGCGAGCATGTTCAGAGTTAGCAGACGTCAGACGGAAGGGGCGCTTACACCTCAGCCAGGGCCGCATGGACGGCGGCGCTGCGAACCTTGACGGCGACGGCGGGATTGAGGGCGCTGACGGCAGCCTCGAAGGGCTCGAGTGCGAGATTCTCATAGGGAAAGACACGAAATTCGGGGCCATTGTCGACACGGAGGGCGACACCGGCGCTGAGGTTGTCCTCGTTGGGACGGAACCACGCGTCACCCTGGGTCTCCTTGAAGATGTGGTGCAGAAAGGCATCGTAGCGGTCGTAATCCATCCCGACCGCGTGTGTCTAGTTTCCGCGGAAGTCTTGGTAGGTGGATGGGTGGTGGTGTTCGTGTCGTATTCTGTCTGCACTATGCAATCTGCCCACCCGGCTGTGCGAGCGGTGAGAGGATAGAGAGGCAGAGGAGGGCGGTGAGGAAAGGAAGGTAACGGCGCTGCGCCTGGGTGGTGATGGAAGGGAAAGGATGGAAGAGAAAGGAGAGAAAGAGACAACGTCCGGACGCCAGCCGCGGACGCCGAAATCCCATCATGAATTGCCCTTAATCTCCAAATATTTAGGCCAATTTTAGGACGAAAATTATACGGTTTTGGCCCGACATGGAAATGACTACTTACTGTAATTCAATTTTAACACCTTCCTGGAATCAGAATCGGTATTTTCTTTGCTGTGATTGTTCCCGGCCATGAAACGGAGTTCTAGATATCGTAGCGAACCGGATTTTGATGCCGTTATCTGGTTCGCCGCAGCGTCGCGAAGGCCGGCGCTTGCATTGAACCGAAATATGCTCGAGTCCGCAGCGGCAACACGCTTCCCTGCTTCGTTCTCGCGGACGTCCATCGTCCGCCAAATTCCATAGCCAAGGGATGACCATTGACCAGTGACTGTCGATAGCGTGCTGCCTGACGATGTCAGCCACGGACCGTATCATGTCTACCCGAGATCGTGGGTCATATCCCGCGGCGTGCGTGCTAACGGCTGTTCGCCCGCCTCGCACAGACAATGCGCATCAAGCTCATATCGACCGCCCGTACGTGTTCCGTTTTCCGTTATGCCAAGCCGCTCTTGCACTTCTACATCCTAACTAAAATAGTGGCACCACGATACGCACCCGCTGTTAGCGCGGGCATGCGGGAGCCGACATGCACGTCATCGCGGGCTATGTGGAGCACGAACAGTGCAGAGCTGACGGTTTGAATCCGGTTCGAGCCCTTACCATACAGCATGTCGCAGAGGGCGAAATACGGCATAGCATACAAGTCAATGCTTTCTTTGCGGAGCTTATCCTGGGCTTGGTTACGTTGATGGAGGTCCTGCTATCTGGAAGGACTGGTCTCATTGCTACATCTTCTAACGCCCGCCAGAGATGGCCAATCGGAGACCACAAGCTTGATCTGAGTCACAGAAGGTCTGTAGTTTCAGATATGTGCTGCATGCTGGTCAAAAGTTCACCAGCTAATATGAGAAAGCAGGCCTGCTCCTCCTCGGCAATCATGTCTGCCCACTGCACAAAAAAAAAACAAGGAATTCGGATAGCTTCTTCGTGGTATAAGTTACTAGCTGCTATATGCGCCTCTGGCCAATCGAGCCGAGCTCCGTGCTCGTCTTCGACTCGAAGACGCCGCACGCCACCTCAGACCTCATATATCAGAGAGCTCACGCACGATCTCAGGCTTCGACACGGACGCTAAATCTCTCCGAGCTTGGCACGACGGCCAGTCGGTCGCTGGTTCTCAACGGTAAGTACCGTGGCACAGACTCACCGGATGTCGATCACTATATATGCGTCTTTTCAACGATCGGCACACAGACGATACATACTGCATGCCTTGTCGAAAAGCCCGTGCCATTTCCGGTACACGAACTACGTGAAGGGCGTCGAACTGCCACTGAAACTGAAAGGTAATGCTCGATCGTGCTGGCGGCCGAGTTCGGTCCCGCAACTCAGCGTTCGACTGCAAGGCGGTGATCGCCGATCATGCATGTGGTATGCTACGCCGTGCACAGCTTCGGATGCATACGTACTGTTCCGTTCATTTGTATACATTGTATGCTGATATGCATAGCGCTGCTGAGCACCCGAAATTCAGTATCGATAAGTGTACACACCCGTCTGTCAATCTGTGTGGACCGAAAGGTCGGCTTTGCAACAGAAGCAGAACGGAGAGCGCGCTTCACGGTGCGTATCTCTACGTGATGTTCCGACGCATAGTTCCGCGAGTTGACGCTTGAAGCTTGAAGGATCGGTGAACTCGCGCTAGAAGGTCACCCTCGATCGTGACTGCTGTTCCGAGCCGACTTAAAGTGAGCGCTGATCGTGCGTACGGCGCATGCATGGAAGCGACGGGGATGCCACACCGTACACACATAGCAAGCAGCACTGGTGCTCGAATAGAGCTCACTCCTTCTTGAATGCATTGCTGTCTGGAGTTGGCAGATGAATAAATTTAATGCTGGCCACAAGGATAACAACGCACCTTTTCAGTACGCTTGCTACCTCGGTGTGTGCCTACTCCCGACATTAATGCCTTTCCTAGGCTAACATGTGTTTCACTTCCCTTCCAAATTTCATTCCCGCTCCGAACACCCACCTAATGACTCGGCATGCAGCACGTTGCTGCTCCTCCGTTACACTCGCCGCGCCCTTCTCCCGCTCCACCGTGCCTGTCTCATGGGCCAATGGCTGCTAAATCAGGGTTGGCGCTTGCCTCTTCCGGTGCGGTGCGGAGGCTGCCGCCTTTGGCCCGGCGACCTACCCACAATCTGTCACATTGAGTATGGATGGATGCTTCAGTGTATGCACCTTCCTACATGAAGGGCTTCGGGGCGGGCCTAGGCACGGAGGGTAACAGGCAGCTGTGTGCGTGCGTACCGATTGCTACTTATTACGGAGCGACGTGAGTAGCTGTTGCCTATTGGTTGACGCAAGAACTATCCATTGAAAGTTGGTCCGTCGCGCATGCTAGAGTCAGGGCCCACGCAGTCACTATGGTAGCACATCGCAGTGCTGCTGTCTACGCAGCTGTCAGGCAACTCGCTACTGGTTACGCGTACCGGCGACATCGCCGTCACCGTAAAACGTTCACTGATACACGTAAAGCCGCATTGCACCCACAACGGAGTCCGTACCGATTACTGGCCGCTATCTGTGGTATTAGTTACAGCATGCGGGATATGAATCGTATTCAAGAAAAAAGATGCGCGTAAAGCGCTCCACTCAGGGTCGTGTGCGGCAAGTTGTTACCTATCTGCTCCCATCAACGCATCATCAGCCTGAATTCGTACAAGCGTTCGGTGATAGCAGGGGACGCCCGACTCTGAGCGCGATAAGGAGGACCTCGTGAATGGATGGATCCGCTCTGCTCCCTCCGGTGGTGCATTGCGGAGTTTCGAGTATGATAACGAGAGGAATCTGGATTTTTGAGTAGCCCTTGCGTTGTGGATTAACAAAGCGCAATGTCTGCCTTCAACGACGAGCGACGACGAGCGACCGCTGCTGTGATTCCACAATATATACGCACCGGTATCCGCTGCTGGTTGACCTCCGCCAACTCTGGAGTCCAGCCCGTACGTTTACCCGGCGGCAGCAACCATCCGTGTCATCGCTGATGCCAAGCCTATTATCCCGCAGTGCTATTTTTATGTAGCGCCCTATTTCACATTTTCTTTTTTTCTCCTTGTTTCGCGTCTTGTTTATTCTTCCTTCCGCCATCCCACTGGGTGAAAAATGCGATAGTTCACATCATATAATTGAGATAATGTACGAAAAAGAGTTCAAATCATGTAAGGGCATTCTCGGTTGAATAAATTGAGAATTATTGAAGATATGCTTTCCACAATCGGCAATGTATAAAGCAAAGGACATTGTTAATGTCTTGTACAAACTATTCAAAATATCATTTTCAATATTTTTCTAGTCCTGCATGGTGATTATTAGGAACAATATTCAAGAAATTGTCAAAGTTTCATGAGTCATAAGATGATGGAGTTATGATGAGATCATTGAGAAAAATCACGGAAATATGACTTCACTAATTTTTAGTCAAATATTCTGTAAGTATTGTGACCATGTCACAACTTGATGGGCTTCATGTCATGATCCTAATTTACAATAGAACATTACGAGAATCACAATCATTATGCTCTATGAGTCTGCCTCTGATCACAATGTGCCTATCAAGTTATCTATATTATTAAAATGTTCATTGATATCATATGTCTGTGTTATATTTTTAAATGCTCATTAGCATTATCTTCTGTTTAGAGTTAAGTTGTGTTGACCTGCACCAATTTGTGCTAATGATGGTTAGTATAAAGTGCAAGCTGATACTAGCTAATACTAGCCTGCACTATATTGTTCTAGCTTGTACTACATTGTACAAGCAAAGCAACAGCCAGTACTAGCTTGTACTACAATGTACCAACGAAGCAACAGCCAGTACTAGCTTGTACAACAACAACAGCCAGTACTAGCTTGTACTACATTGTACAAGCCAAGCATTGTCAGATTACTGTATCCTTTTGACCATAGGCTCATAGGGTGTGATGTGATGCCTTGAACTGGGCTGGACCCTAGTTTAAGACCTTCAGTGATATAAGACAAAATCTCAGTTCAGTTCAGATGCAAGTTCATCTGTATGGTGTGCATATGCACTGAAATGTTCTGCAATCAAAAAATGACAGAAAATGTGTTCGACTCTCATGCTATCAGATAACAAGTCACTGCAATCCAAAGGAGTTGACTTATGAGCTGAAAGAGTCTAGAGTAGTGATGTGCTCAGCCCAGCTTGGCTCAAAAGCCCTGGCTTCAGCAGGCTCAGGCCTATCACCAACGCAGGCCAGGCCTGAGGAAGGCAGCTCAGGCTCAGCTCAGCTCAGGCTCAGTGATATGCTCAACCACATCCTGGCCATGAGCAGCACTCCTAACCAACCCTACTTGGAAGGTAAACTGAGGCTCTCTGTCTGCGGTTCCTTTGAGCTACATTCACAGGAAACTTCAGATAATAATGCAGTGATGGGCAGCTGCGAGTCGTTCAGCTGTGTTGCTTGAAATGGGTCAGTTCACAAACTCAGATCGGTGAGTGTTGGACTTGATCAGAGTGGGGTGTTGGACTGAGAAGCAGTCGACAGCTAGATGGTGGGTGTGTGTATCTGTGAGATGCAATTGGTGACTCCTGTGCTTGCAAACTGCTATGGCTGAGGTCTTGAGCTATATCACAGAAAATTGCTATATCTGGATGAAGCTGAATAAGCACTGACGATGAGGCCCTAACTGCCTCCGAACTGGCTCAAGCGTCGACGACAAAGCCCTGAGCACTTCTGACTGAATCGAGTGTTGACAATGAACTTCTGGGCATCTCTGACTGGATCGAGTACTGATGATGAACTTCTGGGCATTTAGCTAGTACTCCCCAGTGCTACGGACCAGTTCTGGGTGCTAGCGAGGCTGCAGGGTTTGATGGAGATGAAATCCTGGTTCGAGACTCGTGACAGGTGGCATGAGAGCGAAATGTGATGGCGTGAGATATGAGAATACAATAATGTGACTTATCTGGCTGAAATCCGAGTCATGCTAGAGGTCACTGCTGAGAGTGCTGCCCCTCTCAGTGTCGAGAATCCCAGAAACATAGAATGTAGTCGCAACTGGCATAGACATAGTCAAGCACGATGCCCTAGCATAGACGAGATGAGAACTGAGTGCTGCTCAGTGGAAAAAACTTTGTATTACTTCCTTTTTATTCCTATGTACAGGGTAGATTATATAGTAAGTCAGAAATGAGCCAGCTGGGTCGCTGAAATGTGTTTCCAATCGTAGAATATGTTTCTGATCTCGTAAAACATGTCGCAAAGCTCGCTCCTGCCCCCTTTCCATATCTTACAGTCGGCGAACTGGAAGTCTGACCCTGACAGGGTCCATCAGTCCGCTACCCTGTCTTCTGTTCGATTAGCATACTTGCTTATTTCCAAGTTGCCTAACTCATCGCTTTCTGCTCTCACACTGCAGCTTGTAGTTGGTGATGCTTCTCAGTGGCCTACTTGTCATTTCCACACCTCATGTTCTTCTTCTGACCTCTTCATGTGGTTCTGCATTCTCAGGCAGTCAACAAAGCCTTCCTTTGCCCCCTCTAGACTGTTCTGGCTCAGACATCACCTTCCAAGATTGCGGCGACTTGCTATCTGATGATATGCTCAACTGCTTCCTGGCTGCCAGCTACCTCCTATCCTGTCGAGGAAGGTGGATCAGAGCTGTTCATCTCCATTCACCTTGGGCCACAGTTGCAGAAACTTCAGCTGATAATGCTTGAGGAGCGGCTGCGAGTCATTCGACATTGTGCTTGAAACAGAGCAGTGAGTGGTGATTCAGACTAGGAAAGTGTTTCTGACTCTAGATGAGTCGAGAAGAGGATGAGTTGTGTGGGATGACTAGAAGGGTGGCGAGTGCCTCTACCAAACAAGTTGTCGAGGGTCAGGGATCGAGCAGTGATGTGGGTCTCTGGCTGACCAATCTTGTGGCTTGGGCACTATAGGCAGCTCTTTCCTGCACTACGGAGGGGGATTGGGCACTCCCTAGGTCTCCAGGACATCTATGCAGGATCTCCAGCACTACAAACAAAACCTGGGTGCTTGCTGAGGCTACAGAGTCTGATGGGGATGGAGATCTGAGTTGCTAGAGCTCGTGATAGATGGCGTGAGAGGAAAAATGAGGTGGTGTGAGGGAAAAATGTGGTAACGTGACTTTTACTGGGCACTTCTCGAGTCGAGCTATGGGCCACTATGAGAAGTGCTGCCCCACGTGGTGTTGAGAGCTAACTAGACATGATACGAAGATGTAGACGAGTGAGACTGAATAGGGCGTGCTGCCCTATTGAGACAATGTGCGTAGAACTGAACTCTGAAGGGTGAAGTCCACTGTTGTTTTTATGGTAGGTACATAGACCATTATATAGGTGTAGAATAGCACCTTATAATGTAGTAGAAGATATTTCTGATCCTTGTTCGCGTTTCCGATCCTCTGAAACAGTTCCAAAACATTTTCCGCCTCCTCCTCATCATTGCTTGCAGTCAGGGAACTGAAAGGTAAGGGCCCTCAAGGGTCTGATGGTCTGCTTCCCTGCGCTTCTCTCGCTTAGAATGAACCTTCATGCCAATTTGGCCAAGCTCGTCCTGCTCAGTTTCTTCTCCTTTATTCTTGTAATTGGTGGTGCTAACGTGCAGGTCCTGGCTCATTTCTGAGTCTTATGTATGACCCTTTTGTGATATGGTGCTGCTGCCACAGATTCTTCAGAGTCGGAGGCCCTCGTGCTGGTCTGTCCAGACTGTTCTGCTTGACATATATGCATTATCAAGTCACGTAGCCCTCGGCTGCTCTTCCAGAAGGGTTTTCGAGCGCAGAATATTTCAGTGCATATCATCTCCCTGGTTCTGAAACCTGGACCATCCTCGGTCCATCGTCTTCGTATATCCAGCTCATCCTTTCCTGCTGTTTGTCCATATTCAAGTCTTCCACCATGTCTTCTTCTCCTCCTCCTGGCATTTTCTCTTTTTACTTTTCTGACTTCAAGGAGCTTCCGGACCAAGCCAAAGCATGGCTTACCACTCTGGACAACATAATCATGGATGTGCCTGCACTCGACACTCTCAAGAAGGTATGGCACCACTGGGTGGACATGTTTGTGCTTACTTTGGTGAGTCAGAGATCCGAGTGCAGGCGACACATGTCTGACCTTCCATATAGACTGAGCTTCGCATTTGTTCCCCTTTCATCGCCACTCCAGTTTTTGGCATTATGGCCAGTATGCTTGATTGGCTAATGTTCCACTCGTGGCCCAAGTTCGACCTATGGCTTGCTGCTGCAATTGGCCATACTGATCTCGCAGCCTTTCACTCAGCCTCCACCAAAGCTTCCTTTATGGAACTGCACACCAAAATGACAGGGATAGTCGAGATGGTGGACTGAGGAATGCTCAGTGGAGCATCCCAGGCTCATGTTACTGCATGCAACTCACTTCTGATGGGATGCGTGGAGGATCTCGTGGTTGATCATCATGATACAAAGTTTCTTGGGTGCGTACACTCCATTGCCTTCTGGTGGATGCATTTTGATCAAGATTGCATGGCCACAGCTGCCAAGCCAATTCACACGTCGAGAGTTTCCGCTTCGTCTGTCAAGCTCACCAAGCGTGAGTTCAGCGAGACTCTCACTGCCATTTGTGCTGCCTCAGTTTCTCATGTGCAATCCATGGTGGGTTCTTCAGCAGGGTCTCCTGAGCCTCCCGCTCCTGCTACATCATCCGGCAAGGTGCCTGCCATGCATTCTAAGGCCATTACTCCTGAGGTTCTCCAAGAGTACCTGGATATTGTTCGCAACACTTTCAGGGTGCTAAAGCAAGCACTTGTTAATTTTGGCAAGCCTTGGCCTTCTGCCAAGGTATATTCACCTTGTCCAGTCAGATACCCATGCTTACTGACTCTTTGCTCCTAGTGTTCTTGCTGTACCTCTGAAGATGAGTGTCTTATTGTCCCTGTTTCCCAGAATGCCAGTGCTTCACATGCCTGTGTTCACTGCTGCCTTGGTCACAATTCATGCTCCCTTCTTGAGCCCACTCCTGCACGTACGTCTGCTCATTATCTTGCTCATTTTCTTGACTTAGTAGAACCTCCATCTGCTAGTTTCGACAAATGTGCATGAGGAAACTGAGTGCATCTTCCACTATATCCAGAACATCTGACTAGACCAAGTCTTTCTGATGGAAGTCTTTGAGCATGAACAATTCCTTTTGATCACCAAGATCAATCGGTTGGAACTCTGACTGGAGGCTGTGGAGGGGTGGTTTGATGAGCTGAGTGAGTATCCATCAGTCTAAATTTGCATAGCCTGTTCTCTGTCCTATCCTCTGTATGATAGCCTGAGTGGTTGGTGCCATCTTTGTGATGCGTACTTGTTTTCTTTGCACTGAATGGAAAAATTGACTTGTCCTCTGAGCTTCTCGTATGTCTCGGTTCTGCTTCACTGTCTTCTGGATAGGGTGCCCTGCCCTATTGTGCTGCACTAGTCAGACTTTGGTACCACATGGTCGATGTTCATTTTGCCTACAATTTTTAAGACACGCCTATTGGTTCAGCTTGGCGCGTCAATTTTCATCCCCTCTACTGCTGTTACTCACTCCTCTTTGCTGCTCCTGGGTGTGCCCATACTTGTGGCTCCTCCTCTTCCACAAATGCTGTCACAAACCATCAGTGCACCGCTGATACATCTCTCTTCTTTCTGTGCCCCTTTCTTGGTGGCTAACGCTGTACTCCCTCATAGTCTTCTTCAAAGGCCTCCCTGCAGGTCGCTGCCATGTGTCTCGATCTTTATGAGGGATGGAAAGACCTTCAGGTGGCCTGAACTCTGGGTGACAAGGGGGTGATAGAGACCGCCGCCAAAGCTTTTGCATCCTACTTGGTGAGCTCACTACTCTGGGCTTGTCTC
>NW_024468604.1:0-2159 GCF_001632365.1 Laetiporus sulphureus 93-53
CCGATCTGTGCGTTTCCCTACAGGATCAATATGGGTGCTATGAGCACATTCGAGCAAGTACCTTCTTCATCAGTGCGGGTAGGCGCGTTGGGATATTAGATTGCTTACATGTCTATACAGCTCCGTGGACGTGAACAGGCAAGTTCTTCAATGCGAACAGCGATCAAGGTCTGACGATGGCATCTGATATATTCAAGGTAAGTCATATCCACGACAAGATTTTCAAGAGCACTTACGCCGGCTCGCACCAGACCCAACATCATCTTCACGAACGAAGACATGAACAAACTATTAGAAGCAAGGAGACTCCCATGACAAGGTATGCACCGATTTCATACTTCGCGAGTTCTACAGCTGGCTGAACTTCTCCCCATCGACCCTCGGACGGGAGCAGCAAACATCGTCTTTGCGAGCGGACTCATTCTATCAAGCATTCGACGATGCCATTCACACCCCCACATCCATACCGAGGTGGCTTGCCGGTGTACCAGTGGCCTGCTTCGCATGCGTGTCGCCAACCTCGGGCCGTCTCCTAGAGCTCTCAGCAATGCCTACCCACGAAACATCGCGCGATCTCGTCAAGAGCGTGCCTGACCATCATAATATCCCCCGGGTCATGAGCCTGACGACACGATCTGCTCGACCGTCAAAACGTACGGCAATACACGTCGGACCCAGCTTGCACTCCCACACAAATGAGCGACAGGCTACCGGCTGTCTAGCTAGTGTCAGCCCATCTGCATCGTGCGCCCGCAGTGTCATTCGCGCAAGTTCGATACCCGGCGCATGCCTTGAAGATGTAACACGGTGGTAGATTGTCGACCAACATGTCAGCCTCCCAGGGACCTCGATTTTCCGCGTTCCCGGGATGTGCATCGTGCTCTGCTTCACGTCGCTCACGATATCAACCTACACGACCATCACTGCCATTCGCGACAGATTCTAGGACCAGGGTACAAACAAAACTCACCATCACGACATCAAACCTGCATGGTTTGTGTTAGCCCACACCAGATAACGGTCGCGCGGAGTCGTTGCACGCCTTGAAGCGGCCGCACATCCTCCAAGTCCGGCGCCCTCAGCATACTCGCACGATGCCGACTGAACGTAAGCTATAGCGGGGCCATCCTTGCTTACCGTGAAGCTCGTGGGCATGCATGCGCCCATATTGGCCATAGGTACGCCAATGTTTCCTTCCGGGTCTTCATTCTACTGATCTCATCCGATCTTGTCAGAAAACGTCGATCGAGAGCAGACTGGGGAAGACGCTTACCCTGCTTGACAGGTGCGGGGTCAACAAACATGGCGCGTCCCTCCCGCCAGGTTGGCGAATGACCGTCTCCATTGCAGCGAGCTGGTTATACACCAAATGATGCTATCACTGGGGGGCCAGGATGACGTTCAGATAGGCACAGAGCTGGGTTACGATGAGCGGGGAGTGATTGGGAAGACAAATGATTAGGTGGAAGGAAGAGTGACAGACGATGAAAACGAGGTTCGAAATCGGCGAAAATGCTCATTATTGAGCGGGAAAAGGTGAGTACCGATAGACTTGTGTGCTGTAGGATATATAAGTCATATCAGTAGTGTGTTAGAGAGAAGACGAAATGAAAATGGATGGACTTACGGGAACTGGACTTGTGTGCTTCAAAATGACTAGCGCGAGTTTCTTTGTGTATGGACTATACGTTAAAGCCCTTTCTGCACGAAACCAACCCCATCTCGAACATTCTCTGCGGTCGTCCAAGCTGCCGGTAAAACAAATATATTCGCGCGCTCTATACACCGTTTGTCCGTTGACATCCGAGCGTGACGTAGACAACTTCGACTCTCGAGAGTAACTCCAGGTCAGCTATGAGGACAAATGTCAGTCTACGGCCAGTGCTTGCACTAAGGATGAGAAGGAAACGCACCAGGGAAGCCTTCGAGTTCCTTGCCATCAACAAGATACTTCACAGCAATCTTGATCTCTGCAAGGTCGTCGAGCACGTCGAGCTTGGTCAGGTTCAGCGTGTCGTAGCCATTGACGAGGTACGAGTGCTTCATCACCACGAGGTCCAGCCAGCCACACCTCCTCCGGCGCCCAGTCGTCGATCCATACTCTTTCCCGACCTCCTGTAAGTGCACGCCAATGTCCTATGCGAAAGCATCAGTGGACA
>NW_024468604.1:3519-69390 GCF_001632365.1 Laetiporus sulphureus 93-53
AAAGCTTTTGCGGCGCACGAGTCATCTCTCGGCCCGACCGTTCCGATGGTCCGAGTTCCTGTTCAAAAGCATAATCGCTCAAAATGATGAGATACTCGATGTCCGTCAGAGATATTTCAGAGTTGTCTCACGGGCGCTTGTCGCCTCCACTTTCGAGTAGCGTCACGCCGACGCGCCAAGGCTCCTACTAGCTAAATCTCTAGTAAATGCAAGCCGGCTGTATACATATATTGAACATATGTGAGTAATATAACATGATAAGGATGCCCGAAGTGAAGATGATCTGTTTGTTATAGCGGTCATCGAAGCAGGTCTGTAATCCATCCACTGGTAGTAGTGTCCAGGCATGAATAGTGACGGTTTAACAATGTACAAGAAACATGATGGTTGTTAATGCAAACTGGAAAATAAGTTAGTCTTTCCTCGTTCAGCGATACTGACAGTTGGACTCACCGAAGTGTGTGAGCAGCGCGCGGGCCCGTTTCAACTTCAATTTCCGAGTAGATGCAGCAGATCAGGCTCCGCAACACAACCCGCCCTCGAGTTATGCACATGCCTCACCAGTGCGTCCCTGCGGCTAAAGCTCTTCATACAGCCGCCTACCATCTTCGTGTCCCTGAACATATACCAGTCGTCCGGATTGCACACATCATAGAGGAACGCGTCCTTCAGCGGCACCCCGCAGCACACCCACTTCGCGTAGCTCTCACTTGCCCGGTGCGTGTTCAGGTGCCGCCGCATATCCGGCACGCGCGTCTCCCTCTGGCTGTACCCGCACCCAAGTGGACACTCAAGCGAGCGGCTCGCGGCGAACTTGGTGAGCATCTCGTCGAACTCTTGTTGGGTGATGTGGACCTGTGAGTTACGTGCGCTCGAGCTACGCCTCGACCTGACGGGAAGCGACAGAGAGTATGGCGCTGGCGCAGATGGTGTTTTACGGGATGTATGGGTCGAGGAGCCATAATATGGGCCGCATCGGTATTCATGGGGACTGGTGGAGGACGCAGTAGAATCTCTCTCGATGGCGGAGTAGTCGGCGTCTTCAGTGTCTATCTCAGACTCGCCATCGTCGCTGTCATACAAAGAGACGGTCTGCCTCAGAAGCAGTAAGTTTTGTGACCTGCGCTCATCATCCTGTTCCTGACGTCCAGAGCTTCCGGGAATATGTGATTCGTCTTGCGGACAAGTACGAGGCTGCTTCACCCTAGTCAATACAATACACGGTGTGAACGGCTGAAACAGTCTCAGAGGAACAAAGGACGTACCGCCAGTAGCCGTTGTTCAACCAAGCACCAGGATTCGCCGCCTCAACCTCGGATACAGCGCTCGAATCGGCCTCCTCCATGTTGGTCCCCGACTCCTTGTCTGAGTCAGGGTAGAGCAGCGTGTCATCGTCAGACGAATAGTCTGCCAGCGGCTTGAGGGAATGCGACGGCGAAGGCAGGAATGGTGGTTCGCAGAGCCCGCTCTCCTTCTCATCCTTCATGGGCGATTGGGACATCCTGGGATAGCAGATACTAATGGAAGGAAGCGCGAACGCTGCACTCAATTTATGGGGGTTCGAGGAAGCAGTGGCGTACGGGGGCGGCCTGGTCCAGTATGGTAGGGAAAGCGGCGGCAGGGTCGCCATATTTATATAGCGCGCCGCGCTGGGTGGCTCTGGTGACAGAACAAGGCTCATGGTGGCACTGGAGACGAGGGACAGACGGAGGGCTGCGTCTGTCCTTTGTCCGAGTGGCCTTTCAGCCACCCGGCGAGATCTACGCGAGATCAATCTCGATCGGCGGCGGGTGATGGAATTGGCGCGGGAACGCGGAGTGGCCAAGAGGGCATTGTTCGACCACCTTGGTCTCCCCCTGCGTCCATTGGGGTGCCCGGTGTTCCTCCCAATATTGAGCTCGTCCTTATTTTATTCAGCACCATGCCGGCAAAGAAAAATGGCTTCAACTGTCTGCGACCTTCAGCCTGGCTGGCGGTGGCTGCGAACGAGGTAAGTCTTTGTTTCACTCGTGATGGATTATCTAAGCCTGTGCCGGATATCTTGATGAGCCCTCGCCACCGAAACAATAAATGGAACACACTGCGGTGTCGGCATCGGAAGACATGTTAACACCCGGGGCCACTCCCGTCTGGACGGCACGTGCTACTAACGTTGCCAGTAGTAGCCACAGGTGAGTAGCTATCACATTCTATTCTCATTATCCAGCCAACTGTTTGTCTCGCCAGCGTTTACTTACATGGACGTGGTTAATAAAACGTAATCGAACTCCTTTCCCGGATGCAAGAGTCGGGCAAGATACAGGTCAGCGAACATGTCAATGCTGTTACTCGAGACGAAATGTCGTGAGGCTACGACGGACACTGCTGATGCCTTCGGATACAATTCATCCATACTAACTCACGGGTTTAGCTCGCTGTCCGGAAGCTGCATCATTCCTCCGAAAGTCATCCTGAATGCCGCACCGTCCTGGTATTCGAGCAACGACGAGGATGCTGGTGAATCCTGCGCGACTGCAGGATAAACACTATGCGGAATCTCCTGCTCCAGGGGAGGAATACGGAGTGCCGCAGGTGAGGCAAGACGGAAGGGCACGTGGCGGGCCACTGTTCGCACCACATCGCGTATACCCCACCTGCTTTTGATGCGTCTGACCTGAGCTTCGAACATGAATTCCGCAATAAGATCAAGTTCGTCGTATGCATCCTTCGCCTCTTCTTCACGCATGATATGCCGTAGAGGCTCTCTATCAACGAGATAAACTCGCTGATTGGGTGATCCTGCATTTTGCAGGTTGTTCTTGACGCTCTCGCGCGTGTCCCACTCATGCTTCTTGATAGCCTCTTCCTTTGAACAGTCTTCTTCTTCCATGATGTTCCGAACGTGCTGATTCGTTTTCGACCGCACGATATATGATGGTATGTTGAATCGCGCACAGTTTCGAATGAGGTCTATATCGATCTCCGTCATACGGTCGCCGATCAGGATGATGATGCAGTCGAAGATGTATAGGCCCTGGTCACTGAAGTACTGCTCCGCTGGCACGTTCAGCGTTCCTGCTCCCGGGATGTCATACCAAACGAAGGGGAGGCTGGCATCGGAATCGTCGTAGCGGGTGATGGTGTCTGTGGTCTCCGTCGTGCCGACCGGGGCAGCGCCCGCATCGTTCTTGCGTAGGCCGCGGAGAGAGTTGATAAGTGACGACTTGCCACTTCCCGCACCGCCGGCGACTGCAAAGTGGCAAAATCCTTCCTTGTAGCCCAAACGACGCAAGGTCTCTTCGAATTTATCTCGAGTGGGAAGAACGATGGGGTTGAACTTTTGTCGTAGCCTCCATTCCGCTCGCGACATTATTCTGTTAAAGAAACTAAAGCCCTTTGCATGATCCGCCTTGGTCATTGAGGCTTGGGCGTCTTGTGTTGTCCAGTCGTCCTGGTCCGTCCAGAACTCGTCTGACGTTGCCAAGTCTAGTAATGATCCGGCAGGGAACGCAGGCTCCAGTTCTATCTCGAGCCTTGCAAAGCCAATCAGCTTAGATCCTAAAGATATTCGGGAAGTTCGCTCACGGTTGCATATTGTCTCTCCCAGAGGTATGACCATGAATATCTGTCTCATGTTCTTCCTTGCACTCCTGCTTCTGATTCTCAAGGCTGTCTGCCTGCCCATCTTCCGGCATCTCGTTGTCCTCCTTTCTCGTGCCCTCTGCCATCTCATTCTGATCGTCCGCATCGCGCATCTCGTCGCACTTCTCCGGCTCCTCGTGATGATCAGGCTCCTCCTTATTCTCGGGCATTTCGTTTGCCTCGTTGTGCTCGCCCTCCGCCATCTCATTATGTTCGTCTGCAACAAGCTGCTCGCCGGACTGTCGTCCCTGCTCTTGAGGATCCTGTTCTCCTGGTCTGTCATCTTCGTCTTTCATATGTTTCTTCATCTTCTCAAGTGTAGGGTTCTCCTTGACATCGTGTTTCTGTGCGCTGTTGCGAAATATTTCTCGAAGCCAGCCGGCCACACGGGATACAGTGTTGCCCATGATGATGATGACCACTTCTGAAAGGGTGAGTCTATGAAATCTATCGTTTCGCATTCGTTAGCACCTCAATCGCAGGTTTCAGGAACGAACCTTCGCTTGTTGACGGCGGGAGTGTAGTCGAAGCTTGAAGATACGATTGAAGGGCAGGTTGAGGGCACGCTAGGACTCCAAGACCCTCTACCCCTGGCCACGTTGAATAGTGCAGGGCCCTGGCTGCCCCGAGTTCTTCATCTAGTATGCTTCGGGAAGCAGGGGTCTACTTCCAGCCGTGCTGTTGCCTCATGTCCGTATACCTCGACATTGTTTCTCGCGAGCGCTATTTGGTTGGTTCTGGAACAAGAAGTGATACACAGATATCATGCCATGCAAGACAGATGAGCATAATATTCTGCAGTACGAACATGTAAGGAGAGTTAGCTTTATATTTTCCAGGCTCAAAAGCAATTTGGACGGCAGGGGATGACAAGCAAAATTGTGAGTATCTGAAACCGCGTAGCCATCCTACATCATACTTGTAGTACAGCTTTGGATTCTGAGATCATCTCACCACAAATCGATCATCAAGACATGCGCGGAAAGGTGAGTACGGGTACAACTACATCCCGAAAGCAAGAGGGCAATTGAGCGGGACTCGAGAACTTGATCAGCTTGAAGACTATCTCTATGTTCGTGAGTCGCTGCTATTCGAGGTGCATCATAAACGTACACAAATACAGCGCGAATCATTCATCCCAATCGAATCCCGCGCCAAGCTCGTCTTCCGGCAATATGGCAGGATGTCCTTCAGTGGCCATCATAGGGCTTTGACTATGGGGCGAAGGCGGACTTCCTTGTGGATCTGGCCCAAAAACAATGGCCTTGAGCTTATCGAGTGACACCGGGACACGAAAGTGGGCAGATGAGGGATGCCAACGTTCGTATCATTTCTTGTGCATCCTGCTTGCTCCGGGATCGTCTTACCCGAGCCTCGGCCAGCAGTTTAACGAGGAGATCGTACTCGTCAAATGCTTCTTTTGGCTCATCATCCTGAACGATGCTGCGCAGGCTCTCGCTGTCAACCAAGTAGACCCGCTGCTTGTCTAATCGCGCACGCTGCAGGTTGTCTACGACATCCTTGCGCGTCTGCCGTTCAAGCGTCTTGCGGGCTTCCTCCCTTGAGCACCTACTCCTTCTTTCCTTCATGATGTTTTGGATATGCTGCGTCGCTTTAGACCGCACGATGTACGACGGGATCACGAACTGCGAACAGTTGCAGATAAGGTCTATGTCAATCGTGGTGACGCGATCGCCAATGACGATGACAATGCAGTCGAAGATATATAGACCTTGATCAATGAAATATCGTTCCGCTGGCACGTTCGATGTCCCGGCGCCTGGGATGTCATATCATACAAAGGGAAGACTTGGATCGGGGTCATCATAGCGGGTGATGGCCTTGGTGGTCTCGTTCGTGCCGACTGGAGCAGCGCCAGGATTCCCCGCGTAAAGGCCGCGGAAAGAATTGATAAGTGACGACTTGCCGCTCCCTGCAGCGCCTGCGACTGCAAAATGGCAAAAACCTTCCTTGTAATTCAGGCGCTGCAAAGTCTCTTCGAAGGCCTCCTGAGTAGGAAGGATGACCGGATCGAGCTGTTGTTGCAGGCTCTTTTCCGCTCGTGGCAATATAGTATCGAAGAAGTGCCGGACCTTTGAAATATTCTCGATGGCCACAGTAGCTTCAGAATCTGTGGAGCACAGGCTTGCCGAGTCGGTCTCTGAGTCCTGTGTCATTGTATCTTTGGCCTTCGCGAACGCTGGATCCAATCCTGTTGGCTGCTCGACGTGCTCTTGAGAGAGGGTTTGCTCTTGTGTGGCGTCATTAATTCTGGCTCACTGATCAGCAAGTCAACATCAGGCTGGCTTAGAAACTCACAGTGCCGTTTGGTTTTGTCCCGATTGTCCCGAGAGCCACTCAATGTGAGCGCTTGCCTTGCGCTTGGGATTGGGCTGCTGTTCCCTTTTGTGGTCTTCCTGCTTGTACTGATATCCCCCTGGATTTTCCATGCGTACTATCATATTATCCATCGTCGCATTGTTTCCCATGTTGCCCTCCTTTCCATCGCGCCGGAAATCGTCGCGGAGCCAGCGGGCGATAGAGGATAACACATTGCCCATTGCGATTTGCAATCGATCGCTCCAAGACGTTGAAGATATGTGCCGCGATGTCTGTCCAACGATCTTGGTCAATGCATCACTCGCAGACCGAAAAAGTGAATACTGAGCACCGGACGTTCACTTGTCCAAGGCGGTGAGCTGGTATTGCTTGACGAGATAGGACTGTCGTTCAACAGAGGTGGATGCTCCGAGAACCCTGGCAGTTGGTCACGTTGACCTGCGGCTTGCGACTCACCGTCCCGTGCTATCAAACCTTATACACTAGATTTGTACATGGGTGTCGTTCGCGCTGTTCCCCAGCCTTAGACGTAACCCAATGCAACCCAAATACCTCGCACACAAACCCGTCACAGTAGATAGAAACCAGCTCGATGTGCTGAACTCATCTGAGACTCCGATAGTGGTACAAAGAGCATGACAATCGGCCATCGATCACCATAGACTGTAGAACACTGCCTGCAGGGATTAGCTGACCGCAAGTGCCCTTCAAGACAAAAACTTATGTCCATGAATCGGCGAGGAAATGCGCTTCTTGCGCCACATGCCCTGAATTCCAGCTCAGTCAACGGTCAGAATACGGAGTACCTCCCTCAGTCGCGCCTGGAACTCCGGGGCTCGGATTCTCCTCACGTGAGTGTCAAGCATGAGGTCTCGTACGAACTCAAGTTCGTCGATCACGTCCGGAGCAGGTTTTCTTGCATACAACTTGAGGTAATTCTTCGTATCGACGAGATAGACTCGCTGCTCTGGCAGTTGCGCTATGAGCAGATTGTGTTTGATACTATCGCGAGCGGTTGTGACATACGTCTTCCGCGCCCGTTGTATGAGCACTCCGCGTTTCTCCTCGTCCTCATCATCGCTGTCCTCCGCGATATCCTGTATGGTGTTCTCGATGCGCTGTAAGGATTTAGGGCGCACGATGTACGTGGGTATATTATAGAGGGAAGCATTTTGCATAATGGCAATGTCGATCTCGGTGATTCGCTCGCCAATCACGACGATGATGCAGTCGAAGATGTAAAGGCCCTGATCATTGAAGTATTGCGCTGCAGGAACTGTGAGGGTGCCTGCTCCAGGTATGTCGTACCAAACGAATGGTGTGTCCGGATTGGAATCGGGGTAGCGACCGATCTCGAGAGTGGTTTCCGTCGAGCCGGTGGGAGCTGCGCCGTCCTGTCCATTTCGCAGGCCACGCAAAGCATTGATTAGCGATGACTTTCCGCTGCCTGCAGCACCTGCAACTGCAAAATGGAATTTGCCTTCTTGATAGTCGAGTCGAAGGAGCGCCCTGTCGAATTCTGCTTTGCTAGGCAGAACAGTCGCAGTCGGCACGGATCGCCCTTTCGCCTCCGCTTTCTTGAGTAGCGATTGCAGATCTTCCTGCCACTGAGCAGGACGGCGACTCT
Source organism: Laetiporus sulphureus 93-53 (assembly GCF_001632365.1). NCBI lineage: Eukaryota > Fungi > Basidiomycota > Agaricomycetes > Polyporales > Laetiporaceae > Laetiporus > Laetiporus sulphureus. Next base: position 11,108 of record NW_024468604.1, read on the forward strand.
CTTCGCGAACTTCCGTCATCTCGACATTTACCTCAGGCTGGTCGCGGATCGGATCCTCCTCATGATTCGAATCCCCCGTTTCCAACCTTCTTCTGAGCCATATCATGGTCGGGCTCTCGTCTGGTCCTCCTCCAGGCCGCGGCCACAATATTGTCAAGATCAAAACTATCGCGCACCCCGCGATTGACCCTGGGATGGCAGCCAGCAAGCCTGCGGCAGCAGCACCCTCCGCGGCAGTAAAAGCTCCTGCAGCGACACCTCCAGTAGTCATTCCTCCTATCAACGAAAACAGTGCGCTGTATGTCGCACAAGATTTCGACGACTCAATCGCTACTAAGCAACCTGAGATGTACGCGGCGACTTACGCAGCCTGAGGAACTGCATGGCTTGAGGCATATCCGAAGACTTGTGCGACTTGCGGGCCCACATAGGACGCTAACGGCGCGGACATGAGCACACCCATCTCCACTATGGGAGGACAGTTCTGCCTGTAATCCTGCACTGAGCGGGTGAGGCTGACTGGGAGATGATGAGAAACGCGATGAAAGAGATTGCAATTGAATGTGAATGAGGTGAACCCATCGGCCATCACCGTGCGGTCCGTGCCTCGTGCATGTTGTGACACTCTCACCTGCCATATAAAGGGCGCGAGCCTCAAGCAAGGTTAAGAAGTCAAGACGCCCACGAGTGTCGAGCTCGAATCGTTCATGAACCATCCTTTAATGCACTGATATATAGTCTAGCTGTGCTTTCGCAGATAACACTCACTGATGGAGCCCGTCGGTCTTCCCGCGGCCAGTCAATTCCTGATGCTATTTATATAGGCGAGAATCCAAACGGTTTGGTGTGTTCTGCCAAGCCGTCACATGCAAGGTTCCCAGATGCGCTACATTCAAAATTGGAGCGAAGGAGTCGAGCAGGACCTGAGGAACACGACGACTGTCAATTGGCACATGATAAGCACACGTAAAGCCCTTGATGTGTACGGTGTTCTCACCTGCGATTGCAAGTTTCGCGAGTCTGTGGCGCAGAACTGACATTGCACTTAAGAATCCTACGGAATATGCAATATGCTGAATTGCGTGGAGAGATAGCTCGATATTGCTAATATATATATAAAATCAATGCAACAATCCAGCACACCATGATATACGAGGAAACTGTGATGCTACAGACGTTCGTCCTAAGGAACCGAAACTTGAGGTTGTCTAGCGCGTGAGAGTGTGAAACGAACGACACAAGTCATTGCAATGTTCGACACCGATGCGTTACAAACGTCTGATACTTAAAGTCAGACTGCGCGAAGCGGAATATATATAGGGTGACAACTTACCTGCAGACTACTTGTTTTTCTTCTTCTTGCGTGGCTCTTCCTCATCTTCAAGCAGGACCTCACCTACGCACGGGATCTTCTTGTTACGCACATGCCTATCGAGCGAATCGCGCCGAGCGAAGCTTTTCTGACACCCGCCAGTCATCTCCATTCCATCGATCGTGTATATATGCTTTACAGCCTTGATCCCAAATAGTTTCGCTTGCGCGACGGGTACGCCGCGACACACCCACATATTGCGAGCGTCTGCAGAGTGTGTCTTGATATGCCGTTTCATATCCCCTAGACGCCGGCTCGACTGCTTGAAGCCACAGCCGACTGGACAATGTGTCGATTGGCTCGTAGTGAACTTCTGGAAGAGCGCTTCGAGTTTCTGGTGGTCGAGAGACACCTGCTCGTTTCGGGCACGCGAAGCATATGATTCAGGGCTGACGGAACGGGAAGGAGGAGCAGAGGAAGGTGGGCGAGAGGCGGTGCGGGTCGATGCAACTGAAGGCGGGCGAGAGGCAGTGCGGGTAGATACAAGTGAAGGGGAAGGAGCACGCGATGTGCGAGACGATGAAGCATTACGATAGGGATGATAGCGGCGGATGCGGGACTTTTGAACCCGTGCGAGTCGGGTGGGGAAGAATTCATCCTCGCTGGATTCCTCTTGCTTCGTGCGAGTCGCTTCCGATTCGTCCTCGGATTCCGCATATGAATCGGGAGTATCACGGGTCCTACTGACATACCGCGCGGTCTGTTGTCCAGGCCGGACTGATGTGGTGAGACTTTGCCGAGAAGTAGACCTGTAGCACAGAACTATCAATGAACTACGCCCCATCGTTTATCAGATAGACAAAGATATTATGTTCATCGCAACGCCTGTAACCACTGAGGTCTGCAGCATTTGAGTTCAAATTGGTACGTATATGAACGGGCACGTTCCGGAAATGGCTCGAATGCAAATTAAAGGAACCTACCTCAGACCCGATCCACGGAGACCAGTGGGAAAGTTCGATGGTCCGCTTAGGGCCGCCTGTGATCCCTCTGAATCGGGCCCGTCTGCCTCGTTTGCTTCATCGTCCACTCGTGTGGCACGCAGGTCGGAGTCGCGCTGGCTTGAATTGACCGACCGCTGAGCATTGTCTGCTGTATAAATATGCCTTGTGGAAGGCCCCGGGCCTTTACCCCGTTGATCTGTGTCCCAGCTTGTCCCGAATGCCAAGTGGTAGCGATGCTTGAAGAAAGCTATGCGACAAGCGAGAGGAAGTGATAACTCGAATGAGAATGAAAGCCTGGATGCAGCTGAAGATAGATCGTACTGCGCATGAACTGTGCTAATGGCCCAGCGTGTAAATGGACGACAGAGGTTTTGCAACAGACATAGACGTTCGACGTTCACTGTTCAGTGGCAAGTGGCGTTGTTTAGCGCCCGACGTTGTGGCGAGCACGTTGGGCTTTGCCGCATGGTGTGGCCGCGCACGGGTTTCGCTACAACTTGACGAACGAGCCACCGCATCTGGCGTACTACGTTTCGCCTGCAATGGCACTATTCAGAAGGTCGATAACGAACGATGCAGTCCATCGCAAACTCCGAGCTTGGATGGGTATTGCGAGTGGCACCGGCTATGTGCACCACGTGGAATTTCGGTAGAAAATTCCGTTCAAGCTTGACATGGCACTCTCAAGTCCTTAATCGAAACTTTGCTGTGCGTATATACGTTCAGATTTGTGGACGTGCATGGGCTGCCGTACCCGTTCTGAACATCGGAAATAAAGTTGTCAGACATTTTTCAGAGTTAGCACGGCGCAAAGACGGCAATTTTGACGAGTATTGCAGGGCAGAACACTTTCATGTGCATGTCAGCTTTATCGGACCGCAACGCGTATTACGGTACTGTAGCTATACAGGATGAGCTACGCACGAGCGAGCGTACGCGAAATGTCCAAGGTCTTGAAGTGCTACATACTAGAAAGGCAAGATGACATATGATGAAGTCCGACACATTCCGCAAGCTGATCATCCGAAGAAGTGAATGATACAAGATACGAAACTTCGAGCTAGAGGCAATCTTCGCGTACATCATCAATATTGAGAAAAACCTGTAGAAAGAAGTCTCGGCCGAGGTAACGCCTGGCATCACGTTTGGTCAATCATGAATGCAAATGGATCGATACCACGTCGGTTCAATTCATCTGATGCCCAGGTCAATCAATAAGTCTTCTCAAAGCTTCCCATCGTCGATCATGTTTTTCAGCTTCTTATCCTGTGAGGTAGACTCGTCGACTCGGGAGCCAACGTCGGCAAAATTGAAAGCAACACTTCCATGCGTATGCGTATGCGTGATGTACTTGTCGCAATCTGTTTATTCGCACCGATGGCCTTGACTGCACGATGCACTTCGGAACGTTTCGGAGGCGTTCGCAGTCTCGTAAAATCTCGATGTCGACCTCCAATGAATGTCTGTCGAAGAGGACAACGATGCATTTGAATACGTAAAGCCGTTGATCGTTGGAGTAAAGCTCCGGGAATCGTTAGGGTATGGTTCCTGGAGTATCATAACAGACAAACGGGCGAGCGGAACCGAGGTTGTAGCCATAATGAGCGCAATGCATCGTAATCTCCATCGTACCATTCAGCATCGCCCCTGGATCACTGTTGCAAAGACCGTGCAGGGCACTTATCAGAGGTGACTTCGTTCCTGTGCCAGCAATGGCGATATGAATCTTGGAAGTTGCACCTCTTCGTCAGTCAGTAGGAAGAATGATGGATTTGCGCGGTCACCACATGCTTACCTCTGCCAGTCTTAATATTCTGAGTCTTCGCCGCGAAGTGTTTCCAAACATAAGCTTTATGCCTCGTGATACTTGGATATCTGGATCCTCAGGCCTCAGATCTCAGCTTTAATGATACATCAGAACGTTCCTCCTACTAGGTAAAGGTTGTGAAAACGCCGGACGTCAGTTGATTTACCATTTCGCGACTGTGTACTTGGTCGTGACAGAACTAACATGATGCTGATGCGACGTACGACATCTGATTAACACAGTATAAGCGTACATATCGAGCAAGATATATTGACGAGCGCGAGCGCAGACAAACATCACGCAATGCAGGATGCGTGTACACGATCATGAAAGTCAGGACAAGTATACATCATGCATGAAAAAGCATACAAACTTTGATGAGAAACATATAGCAGATTGGCACATACCCGGAACCGCAAAAATGCAGGAAATGGCCTTATACAGAGTTCATAGCGTAAGACGTACCGTGTCAACCTCGGGCAACAACAGAGCGGGAACGGCGGAGACGGGCCTCGGCGAGAAGATCCCTGAGTAGAATCCACTCGTCGATGGCCTTCGGAGGCTGACGGCCCTTGATTACTTGCGCCATCGTCTCCTTGTCCACGAGATAGACCCTCTGCGGGGGCAACTTTGCTTGTTCAAGGTTCCGCAGGACGCTCTTGCGGGTCTCGAGGTCGTACTGCTCCCGCGCGCGCGCCCATTTGGCTGCCTCCGAGCCCAGGGTCTTCCCCTCCACTTCCTCATCGTCCAGGGTCTCATCCTCCTCCTCCTCATCGTCCCACTCCAAGTCCTCCATGACATTGCGAATGTGCTGGAGGGACTTGGAGCGTACGATGTAAGCTGGAATATTGAAACGCTCGCAATTGCGAAGGATCGCGATGTCCGTGTCGGTGAACCGGGCGTCGAAAAGCACAATGATGCAATCAAAAACGTACAATCCCTGAGCGTTGAAGTACACGAAGTCGGGGATTTTCAAGGTACCAGCGCCCGGAACATCATACCACACAAACGGGTTCCGAGAGTCGGGGTCGGGGTAACGAGTGATAACACTCGTGGTCTCGGTAACGCCTGTGGGTGCGGCGCCGGCGCCACGATGTTTGTTTCTCAAGCCGCGGAATGCGTTGATGAGTGAGGATTTGCCGCTGCCGGCAATTCCAGCGACCGCGAAGTGGAATAAGCCCTCTTGATACTGCAGACGCTTCTTGGTTGCGTTATACTCCTCCATTGTCGGAATGAGGACGGGCTTGATCCCCTTCCGGACGTTTCGCTGCACCTCCTCGAGCTGCTCCCTTGCCTCCTGGGCCACCTTGTCTGCTGCAGCCCTAGCTTCCTCCGCCCTCTTCCTCTCTTCCTCAGCATTCCTACGTTCTTCTTCAGCGCATCTCTTTTCCTCTTCCGCTTTACGCTGTCCTTCTTCGGCACGCCTGGTATCCTCTTCGGCCTTCCTCCTGGCCTCATCGGCCAGCCACTTCTCATGCTCCGCCCTCCGCTGGCCCTCCTCAGCATTATTGCACTCTTCCTCCGTCTTCCTGGCTTCTTCTTCGGTCTGTCTGCGTCTCTCCTCAGCATCTCGTTGTTGAGTCTCCGCCCACTGCCTCGCCTCTTCCGCCCTCCGTTTCTCCTCCTCGGCCCTCCGAGCATCCTCTTCAGCCCTGTGTTGAGCCTCCTCTGCCCGCCGCCGCTCTGCTTCTCGCTCACGGGCCTCGTTCTCGGCCTTCCTGCGCTGTTCCTCTGCCTGTCGCTTTTCTTCCTCCGCACGCCACTTCTCCGCCTCAGCTTGCTCCCTCTTTCTCTGTTCTTCTCGGATGCGCTCTTCTAACTCCTCCGTCACGGGATTGCGCGCGATGGAACCGGAAGACGAGTCGGACCGGAGACCTTCGATCAAGCCGACGACAGCACCGATGAGGTCTGTCGCGACGGCGATGACAGATTCGACTACTCCCATATGACTGATTGGACGAATGTTATTCATCATTGACGTGAGATACGATGTAAGATATGGACTTTGGCAGTAGCTTCACACTTACAGGTAGCAGATGATTGAAAACAGGCAAGCGATGCGAACGATGACGGGCGGGGATGGCAGGGGAGCAAAGAGGTACGTCGAATGGTGAGGGCGCTGATCATGCCAGGGACGCGCATTCCTGTATTTAAGAGCACGGGCACGTGTAGTAGGCATGTATCGCGCGCAGAATCTCGTCATCTTTGGAGAATACTGGGACAATGGATCTGCGATCGCGTAGATTGAATACAGAGCGCTGATAAGATAATCTGCCGTCGGCTCTGATCGCGTTCTGCCCCGATCTGCCAAAACTACTATTGTAGCAAATCTCATTGGTCCATTCCAATTTTGTCTGTACTTTTGTCCTGGATTAAACCCGATGTGTCCGGCCTTGCCTCCCGTTCTTTAACAATTTATATACCGCCGAAGGCGGTCGAGGGTGTGGCTAAGTACATGGCATATCGCAGGATTACGTAGGTAGGGACGGGGGTGGGGTGATACAAGCGACCACGACCGGGACAGAGCCTATCCGGGTGTGTAGGTCCAGGCATCGCTGCCTCGGAGGAAGGCGTTCAGCCCTCCCGTGTCGTACGGTATATCTCCTGTCCTCCCCGCACTCACAAAAGGAGATTTATAGGTCTACCTAGGGGAGACAACGTGTCGCGTCTCCCACGCAGCACTCACCGTCCCGACGTCGTACATCGTGTCGTGACATACCATGGGCAAGAGCGTCTTCTCCGTGCCTATCTTCTTCATCGTCTTTCGTGAGACCCTCGAGGCGGCCATCATCGTCTCCGTCCTGCTCGGTCTTGTCGAGCAGATCGTGAAGGAGAGCGACGGCACGGCGCTTGGCTTGGCGGAACCCAATGTGCAGGGGGAGTCGGGTAACGCAGAGCACGAGGAAAAGCAACACTCTCATTCTGACACGGCTTCATCGACACAGCAAGACGATGCATCTGCACCTGAGCTTCTGGTCGAGCCCGACCGCGACCTCGCGATGAAGCGGCTGATGCGCAAGATGCGGCTGCAGATTTTTTTTGGTGCTGTTCTCGGCCTGATCATTGCAGCTGCTATCGGTGCTGCTTTCATCGCCGTCTGGTTCACCCAAGCGTCCAACTTGTGGTCAAGTACGGAGGGACTGTGGGAAGGTAGGAAGACGCATGCTACCCAGAGAAAAGCACTCTGCTCACCGGTGCTGCCCTGCAGGTATTTTCTCGGTCGTCGCAGCGATCATCATCTTCGTTATGGGCGTTACCATGCTCAAGATGGACCGCGCAAAAGCAAAGTGGCGCATCAAGCTACTCAACGCGTTCTCTGGCAAGCGTACGTCTGCCATTATGCCTAACCGTCACATTGTCTGCCAGCTGACTTGCCACTTCTTCACTTTCAGGCGTGGACAAGTCGACTCGTGCCGGCCGCTGGATGCTGTTCATCCTGCCGCTTATTACCGTCTTGCGTGAGGGCATGGAAGCTGTCGTCTTTGTCGGTGGTGTGTCGCTCGGACAGAGTGCCACCGCGATTCCGATCGCTGCTATCGTCGGCTTCGTTTGCGGCATCGTCTGCGGATACCTCATTTATGCATTTGCCAGTCGCACGAGTGAGTTTTTAGTATTCAACGTATGAGAAACGCGTAATTGAACTCGCGCCTCCCCAGCATTGACGATATTCATGGTTGTGATGACGAACTTCATTCTCCTCATCGGTGCCGGACTGTTCAGCAGGGGTATCTGGGACTTTCAGCAGCAGCACTTTGACAACATGTATGCACACCCTCCAAGATATTTTTGCCCTCACTGTACAACTGTTTTTCTTTCTCTTCATAGCGTCGGTAAAGAGGTCGGCGACACAGGAGGCGACGGCCCGGGATCGTTCGATGTACAAGGAAATGTCTGGCATCTCGACTGCTGTAACCCCAATAACGACTTCGACAGCGACGGCTGGTCAATTTTCTACGCCATCTTCGGTTGGACGAACAGTGCGACGATGGGAAGCGTCCTCTCCTATGTTTTCTACTGGCTCGCCGTAATTGCCGTGCTGATTTACCTCAAGTTCAAGGAGGTCTGTATCTTGTTTACCGCATTCTTCGCGGCGAATTCTGACGTGTGACGTTTCGCTGTTTCTAGGGTCGCACGAAGCTGTTGGGCAAGGAGAGCGCTGCAGGCGTGCGTCGCCGGGAACGTCAGGAAAGGCTCGCGCTCGAGGCGGAGGACGAAAAGACCAGCAAGCTGGAAGAGGAAGTCATTGCATGAGGACTGCAGCGGTAGACAAGCGTACATATCAATCAAGATATATTGACGAGCGCCAGCACAGACAACCATCACGCAATGCAGGATGCATGTACACGATCACGAAAGGCAATACAGCATACATGAAAAGGGTATGCAAACTTTAACGAGAAATGTTTAGCAGATCGGTACACACCCGGAACCGCAAAAAATGCAAGAGATGGCGTTATACAGAGCTCATGGCGCAAGACGTACCATGTCAACCTCGGGCAACAACAGAGCGGGAACGTCGAAGACGAGCCTCGGCGAGAAGATCCCTGAGTAGAATCCACTCGTCGATGGCTTTCGGAGGCTGACGGCCCTTGATTACTTGCGCCATTGTCTCCTTGTCCATAAGATAGACCCTCTGCGGAGGCAACTTTGCTTCTTCAAGGTTTCGCATGACGCTCTCGCGGGTCTCGAGGTCGTACTTCTCCCGCGCGCGCGCCCATTTGGCTGCATCGTCCAGGGTCTCCTCATCCTCCTCCTCATCGTCCCACTCCAAGTCCTCCGTGACATTGCGAATGTGCTGGAGGGACTTGGAGCGTACGATGTATGCTGGAATATTGAATCGCTCGCAATTGCGAAGGATCGCAATGTCCGTGTCGGTGAAGCGAGCGTCGAAAAGCACAATAATGCAGTCAAAGACGTACAAGCCCTGAGAATTGAAGTACACGAAGTCGGGGATTTTCAGGGTACCGGCACCCGGAACGTCATACCACACGAACGGGTTCCGAGAGTCGGGGTCGGGGTAGCGAGTAATAACACTCGTGGTCTCGGTAACGCCTGTGGGTGCCGCGTCACGGTGACTGTTTTTCAAGCCGCGGAATGCGTTGATGAGCGAGGATTTGCCGCTGCCGGCAATTCCAGCGACTGCGAAGTGGAACAGGCCCTCTTGATACTGCAGGCGTTCTTTGGTTGCATGATACTCCTCCAGTGTCGGAATGAGGACGGGCTTGATCCCCTTCCGGACGCTTCGCTGCACCTCTTCGAGCTGCTCCCTCGTCTCGTGGGCCACCTTGTCTGCTACAGTCCTAGCCTCCTCTGCCTTCTTCCTCTTCTCCTCAACATTTTTAAATTCATCTTCAGCCCGTCTCTTTTCTTCTTCCGCTTTGCGCTGTTCTTCTCCGGCGCGCCTGGTATCCTCCTCGGCCTTCCTCCTGGCCTCATCAGCCAGGTTCTTCTCGTGCTCCGCCCTGCGCTGACCCTCTTCAGCATTCCTGCGCTCTTCCTCCGTCTTCCTGGCTTCTTCTTCGGCCTGTCTGCGTCTCTCCTCAGCATCTCGTTGTTGATTCTCTGCCCGCTGCTTCGCCTCTTCCGCCCTCCGAGCGTCCGCCTCAGCCTGCTCCCTTTTCTTCTCTTCTTTCCGCATGCGCTCCTCTAACTCTTCCATCACGGGATTGGGTGCGATGGAACCAGAGGACCAGTCGGACCGGCAAGCTTCGACTAACCTGGTGACCGCAAACACGAGGCCTGTCGCTACGACGAGGACAGATTCGACTACTCCCATGTTGCTGATAGGACGAATGTTATTCACCATCGACGTGAGATACGATGTACGACTCACCCGGGTAGATAAGCAGCTTCACACCTACAGGTAGCAGATGATTAGAAAGAGACAAGCGATACGAACGATGACGGGCGGGGATAGCAGAGGAGCAAAGAGGCACGTCGAGTGGGTACAGAACTGAGTAGCCTTATTCTGCTGGCGATGTGCACTCCTGTATTTAAAAGCCCCCCACAGAAGCAAGGGCATGTGCGGTAGGCATGTATCGCGCGCAGAATCTGATCATCTTTGGACACGAAGAGTGAGCATTCTGGGGTTAGATCTGCGAACGCGTAGATAACGGTAACCTAGCTGCTCTAGTGGCACTTCTTAATCCCAGGCTCAGGGTCTGAGACACTATGCATGGAATACGGAGCGCTAACACCCTCGGTTCGTGCGTGGTGCATCAATAGATCGCATATCTATTGAGCGACGAGCAGTGTCTCAAGCAGACTGAAGCAAGCGATTGATCGCGGATTGCATGGAAAACCGTGTTCTCAGAGAGGATGAGGGTGGAGGAGAACCGCGGATTCCGATGAGGATATGGAAGATAGTCAATTCGCCATATGCACGTTGACCTTTCGACTAGGATGAGATGGAGCCTGGTGCCTTCCTGGTTAGTAGCGAGCGATGCCGGGAACAAAGAGTCAAGCTTTTAATTTTACATTCTGTGCACTTCGCGTGTTTCTGAAGTGTTTCGTGAGGCGCTATATGCGGAGGAACTAGGAGATAACGCGGGATTAGGCAAGATCATTGAACGAATGCCCTCCGAGTCTTTCAACGAGGTTTAACGCGGTTATGAGTATTCTTGGGAACCGCCGATGGTGTAGCTCGCTGATAGAGCTGCATAGATGTTAGCGAGCAAAGTCAATAGATCGCATATCTATCGGGCGACGAGCAGTGTCTGATGCAGACAAAAGCAAGAGATCAATCTTGTGGACTGCATGGAGAATAGTAGGCTCGAGCTAATACCAGGGGGTCCAGTGAGAAGTGTACCCGTGGGAACGCCGAGTTTGAACATGCCGCCGCCACCGCCACAACGCGACCACGCGACCAGAGGACGCGCCTCAGGCTGAGCGTGTCTTCCTGCATACTCCTCGTGTCGCTCAATGCTAGCATGACGTTCGTTAACGCATTCATACGGTCAAAGTCCTGTCTAAAGTAGCAAATATGTCTGAACCTGCTCAGTCTTCTCTCGGCGACCCTCAAATCAACGCTGAATGGCTTGCTGAGCTGTTCTCTCAAAAGTGTGGGATCTCGCAACCGCAAGAATTCCAGATCAAACACGGACTAGACATCATTGAAGGACGCAAGGTATTTCTAGTTATTGCACCAGGTCAGGGCAAGACGACAGTCTTCTGGGCCCCTCTACTCGCAGCTCAAGCACTCGGTGAGCGAGGCGTCGCGTTATACATTGTCCCTACCAAGCTACTTTCTATACAGCAGGTACGATATCTCTGCTGGATTCACACACAGAAATAAAGAGCTATGTATGGCTTGATTTACCAGAGCGAGAGTGCCCGTCGAGTTGGGCTGCGCGCGATCGCGCTGAACGAGGATACTGTCCGCGACGCATACTACGACAAGCGCGATCTTTACGACGAGCTGCAGAACGGTAAAGATGTCCGCATCACTTTCCTGAGCCCTCAAATGCTTGCTGGAGAACGCATGATGAAGCTCCTGCGAATATCTGGCTTCAAAGACCTGATCCGCTGGTTCATGATTGATGAGGCTCACTTGCCCGATGACGAGAGCCCTCTCTGGCGCGAAAGCTATTCTGTTCTCAAGACGATGCGTGCGCGGCTGAACTCCAATACAACCTGGGTTGCTGTGACCGGTACGGCTACTTCTGGTCATGCTCTCAAAATTGCGGCAGGTCTTGGCTTTCGGCAAGGGCAGTACGTGAACGCTCGTTACTCCATTGACTGCCCGCATATCAAGTACATCACTCGCTTCTTTATGCACCCATTCTCTGGCTCCGAGTTTCGATCGTCTCGACTCCGCGGAGAAGGTGGGTATATCAAAAGTTCCACTAGATGAATGCTGAGAAGGAGAGGGTGTAAAATACCCATGCTGCCAACTGTACGTTTGGAAGTTGGAGCCATAGCCTGCAAATATTGGACTGTACTGCCCATGGTATGCTGTATGCGGGTGAGAAGCTGTCGAAAAGGGACTGGCAAGCGGATAGGGCCTAGAGTCTGGGGAGTGGTTCGGGCCACTTTGGCGGGCAGAGGAAGGGAAAGTGGGGCTTTCTCTGCTTGCTTCTTCATCACTTTGATTTGTACTCTGTATTGCATTGGTTTCTTGAGATGACATGGCTAAAATACACGAGAGGAACACGATCTACGTGCGATGTTCTTTACAGACGCGTTCTGTACAACGCGATCACGTGGTGTGTCCGACCAGCGCCAAAGCTTCGAGCGTCGAATTGCCATCGGCATGTTGAAGCTCCGCTTTCCCACGGGGGTCTTCTGGACCCCCCGTGATAGTCTCAGCCTGAGTATAAGGAACGACTGTCTTCCTGTACGAAGGCTGATTTATGAGCCTAGGAGAATAGTGCGAGAATGCGCGTGGTCGTGTATGAACGAAGCGCGCAGTGGCAAATAGTCGTTTCTCCACGCAACGGATATACCTCAAGTGCAACTTTTGTGGCTCTATATTGTCAATTTTCTGGTCCATCCCGAAGTATATTAACCATTTCTCACCGCTTTTGCAGTATATGCTCGCCAGAGGCATCTTCAAGTTGCACTAGAAGAAAATAGGCACTGCAGAAAGGGGAAGGAACACCACTGCACAAGCGAGTTTCTCTTGAGCTCCTGCAGTACTTTGGAAGACAGAAGTTCTCTGTAACCGTGGCTAGCCAACCGAGTCTGTTCTGTACAGAACATTGCGCAGTAGACAGAACTCGAGCGAAATGTGCTCAAATCTCGGCGAAAACAGGTCACTGAACGTCTCATCTAGGTAAGTCGTGCTTCCTGTAACGAATCTATCAATCTGATCACTTATGCCAGCTGGAACACTTTGCGGCGCCGTGATTCAATGCTCAGGCATGTGCACTATGCAGCGCTTTATACTCATGAATACAGCCACCGGCGTCCGTCTTCTCTCTGCAGGTATCACCATCAGTTAAGGTTCTACATGCTTCCTCTTGCAACTCATTCGCATGCTGTCGGAACCGACTTCAGTTTCTTCACGCTCCACGGGCCTGTGCATCCACGAATCCTGCTCTCAGGCGAACGAGAGCCTTGATATGCCGCCAGGAATGTGTGGCTTATGATCTGCGAAATTATGCATCGGCAAATTCAGCAGTGTTACTCATCATCATTTCGTCAAAACGATGTGCCATTAGTGGGAGCATTTATGTCATCTGCGCCGAATCTTCCGAAAGGACATCAGTGGCAGTCGTCCTCCATGACGTTCTCTGGCGCGACTGTAGGGCAGGCGAAGCTGCGCGTGTCCCTATGTCGCCGACTGCGGGACAAGTACGCCTAGTCTAGGGTTGACGTAGCCTGCAGTGGTTGAAATCACATGCACATGCACATGGCGGGTCGTTTCCAGCCAACCACGTTGCAATCCGAAAAAGGCGGAGATGTATTTAGCGCTCTGGATGGTGCGGAACCTCGTGCGTATCTTTTCATCCGATGTTCTAGCCACCACCTCCCAGATGCCGTGCCGGAGATCTCTCCGCTCAGCGCACCAACAAAATCAAATGAGACACGACAAGCATGCACGCAACATTCTGTCTCATCTCTGCATGCGCTCGACCTCCATCCCGTTTTCTGCGCTTCATACCCTCGTCTGATGCTCGATAGTACCTCTGGACCAAACCATAATGACTCTGAATCGCTCAACGCAACGAGGGTTGCTACCAATGTCACCGTAGGCCCCAGTCTTTACCCTCCTCGCGATCTGGAGGACCTTCAGAAGGTCCTCCGGAACGTAATGAAGAAGTAGGCACGATGGCACCGTTACGCTCACCTTGTCTCATTAACTGCTCGGAGACCAGGAAGGAGAAGCTTGAGATCAAGTCCCGAGAGCTCGGCGTTGTCTTTGAGAAACTCAGAGTAGTCGGCCTCGGTGCGATAGCCTCGCACCAACCGACGATTGCTTCAATGCTCAATCCGCTCAACCTGCTCCGCCAAATCAACTATCTCCGTCACCCGCCCCTCCGAGATATCCTGACCGACTTCGAAGGTGTTGTTAAGCCGGGAGAGATGCTCTGTAAGTCTCTTGCATCAACGCCTCATCGCATCTATAACAGAAACGAATTCTTCCTTCAGTGGTCCTCGGCCGCCCCGGTGCTGGATGCAGCACTCTCCTTCGTGCGCTTGCCAACAAATGGGACGATTACCATGCCATCCTCGGCGAAGTCCATTACGACTCGCTCACGCCGCAGCAGATCCATGCCTCCTATCGCGGCGACGTCCAGTACTGCCCCGAGGACGATGTCCACTTTCCCACCCTCACCGTCCAGGAGACGCTCGACTTTGCGGCCAAGACGCGTGTGCCGCAACAGCGAATCATCCCGCATAGAAAAGACCATGTCGCCCTCATGACGGAGGTGCTCGCTTCGGTGCTGGGGCTGACGCCTGTGCTGGATACAAAGGTGGGCGATGCGTCGATCCGGGGAATCAGTGGCGGAGAGAAGAAGCGGGTGTCAATTGCTGAGGTGCTCGCGACGCGTGGGCTGCTCACGTCTTGGGACAAGTACGTCGTCTCTGCTATGGTATCAATTCTTTTGTAGACTCACCCGATATTTTGAAGTTCTACCCGGGGCCTTGAGTACGTCTATCCCTCTCCTTCCGTTTCAGTCTTGTACACTCACACGTCCTTCCCAGTGCATCCACCGCCCTCGAGTTCATCCAGAGCCTCCGCACAGTGACGGACATCTGGAGGCTCACCACGATCGTCTCCATCTACCAGGCCGGGGAGTCGCTCTACCGAAACTTCGACAAGGTATGCGTCATTTACGATGGACGCATGGTGTACTTCGGGCCTGCCAACTGTGCGAGGCAGTATTTCATCGAGATGGGGTACGAGCCGGCGAATAGGCAGACGACGGCCGATTTTCTCGTCGCAGGTGCGTGGCGCTGTATCCATCCCGTGCCTTAAGGCACCTGTCTTGATCATATTCCGCGCATATAGTCACCAACCCACACGGCCGCACCGTCCGCCAGGGCTACGAGTCCCACGTGCCGCGTACCGCCGCCGAGCTCGCCGCTTACTTCACCTCAAGCGACACCGCACGGGCGAATCGCGAGGATATTGCCGCGTATAAGGACATGTTCGTCGGGAAAGAGGAGCGCGCGCTGCAGTTCAAGGAGAGCACGCGCGCGCAGCACTCGAAGCTTTCTCCCCCGAAAAGCTCGTACATCATCTCGACGCCGATGCAGGCGCAGGCGCTCATGATTCGGAGGATGCAGATCATCAAGGGTGGGATCGCGACGCAGGTGATTCAGCTGTCGTGAGTGAACGTTCACTTGTTGTGCGCTTCGGAGGTGGGTGCTGAGTGGATGCGTTGTTCCGTTTGGCAGGGTCTTCATCATACAGGCCGTTGTCGTTGGCACGATGTTTCTGCGCATGAAGCCCGAGACGAATACCTTCTTCTCTCGCGGCGGTGTTATCTTCTTGTAAGCAATCACCTACGGCTTTTCATATCTCTCGCTCACGTTTAATGCTCTAGCGCCCTCCTCTTCACTGCACTCTCCACCATGTCCGAGATCCCCTCCCTCTTCGTCCAGCGGCCCATCGTCCTCCGACAATCTCGCGCAGCGATGTACCACCCGTTCGTCGAGGCGCTCGCGCTCACGCTCGTAGATGTCCCCGTCACAGCGGTGATAGTGACCATCTTCTCCATCATATTCTACTTCCTCGTCGGCCTACAGCAGACTGCAGGCCATTTCTTGTGCGTGTTTCCTTGCTTCCTTCGATTCCGGCGTCAGCTGATCTGCGTTGTAATGCATGTAGTACCTTCCTGTTGTTCCTGTTGCTCATGACGCTCACGATGAAGGCGTGGTTCCGGTTGTTGGCAGCTGGCTTCAAGATTGCGGCTCCTGCGCAGTCACTCGCGGCCCTCTCGATTTTGATTCTCTGCCTGTACCTCGGATACACGCTGCCCAAGCCGAACATGATTGGCGCGCTGCGGTGGATCACATACATCGACGTGCGCATCCTCGTTCCTCTTACATTCTGCTTACCGAGACTGAGATCTCTACTTGACCCTTCATATTAGCCTTTGATCTATTCCTTCGAAGCGTTGATGGTAAATGAGTTCCACACTCTCGTGGCCGAGTGCTCGACCATCGTTCCGTCCGGCTCGACGTATGATGAGTACCCAATGACCTATCGGGCGTGTACGACGATCGGCTCTGTCGCTGGTGAGTCCCAGGTCTCGGGCTATCGATACGTGTTGGAGTCGTTCGGCTACCAGTTTAGTCATCTTTGGCGGGTGTGTTTCTTATCCCCTCCATGCCGTCTCGCTGTCTATATGCGTATCGTCTGCAGAATCTCGGCATTGTATTTGCCTTCCTCATCGGCTTCATTTGCTTTCTCCTACTGCTCACCGAGATCAACACCGCGGCGTCCATCGCGAACAGCGTCATCCTTTTCAAGCGCGGGTCCAAAACCGTCCTCAAGGAGAATGGATCTGAGAGCGACGAGGAAAAAGCCGCTTCTTCCGCGAGCAACGAGCCGCTCGTTTCATCTGCGCAGCCGGAGAAGAAGGTCGTTCCGGAGGGGGGCTTGCATACGTTCTCATTTAGCGATGTGACGTACAAAGTCCCTGTGAAGGGTGGATGGAGGACGCTGCTGGATAATGTGTCTGGGTACGTCGCTCCGGGGAAGCTGACGGCGTTGATAGGCGAGTCTGGTGCGGGAAAGGTACGTCCACCCTCTCTATATCAGCGTTCAGCGTAATCGATATCGAGGACATGTCTAGACTACGCTGCTCAACGCGTTGTCGGAACGTACGACTAGTGGCATCGTCACGGGAGAACGAGCCATGGACGGCCAGCCTCTCCCGTCAGACTTCCGTAATCAGACGTAAGTCGACGGGCCTCTCCTTGCTTATTAGTCTCATCGCCGATTGCTCGCGGTTGTAAGTGGTTACGTGCAGCAGATGGATACGCATCTTCCTTCTGCTACCGTCCGCGAGGCATTGTTGTTCTCTGCGAAGCTACGGCAGCCCAGCTCGGTAGCGTTGAAGGAGAAGGAGAAATAGTAAGTGCACATGCGGTTGGCCAGGGAGATTATCTGACGAATTTCGTACGAATCGAGCGTCGAAAAATGTCTCCACATGTGCGGTCTGGCAGAGTTCGCAGATGCGATTGTGGGCACACTAGACGTGGAGCAACGCAAGCGGACGACTATCGCAGTTGAACTCGTTGCCAAGGTACTGCGATGACGTTATTTCGACGAATGTGTGATATACTCACCGGAATCCTATCAGCCGTCGTTAATTTTCTTGGACGAGCCTACCACTGGGCTTGACGCTCAGAGTGCATGGGCGATCATCTGCTTCTTGCGAAGCCTTGCCGACTCTGGCCAGTCGATTGTCTGCACGTATGTCACCTGGTTCATTCAGCTGGCACATGGAACTCATGCGATACGAACAGAATACATCAGCCGTCTGCGGAGCTCTTTCAGTCATTCGACAGGCTGCTGCTGTTGCGTAAAGGAGGTCAAACAGTCTACTTCGGCGACATAGGGGAGAAATCAAGCACGTTGATTGGTTACTTCCAGTCGAACGGTGCCCGGATTTGTGATGATTCGGAGAACCCGTAAGTGCTTTGTGGCTGTGCGAACGTTCGTGTTTACTGAGATACTATCGTAGTGCCGAGTATATCCTAGAAGTCATCGGCGCAGGCGCAACAGCAACCGTTGAGGAAGATTGGCACGACATCTGGCTGAAGTCACCAGAAGCGAAAGAGCGGCTCCGCGAGCTAGAGGCGGTGCACGCCAGCGGACGTCAACAGCAAGCGGTTCAGCCAAAGCTGAAATATACGTTTCCGACATTATGGCCATACCAGCTCACCATGCTGCTCGAGCGTGCCGCGGTGTATCGCTGGAGAAATCCTATTTATATGATGTCGAAACTTGGCGTCAACATCGCTGCGGGCTTGCTGATTGGCTTCACCTTCTTCAAGGCGAAGAACGGAATCCAAGATACTCAGGACAAGCTCTTCGTAAGTTATTCTTTTCTTGAAGGCTTCAGGGTTCACTGATGATGACTTTTCAGGCAATCTTCATGTCGACGGTCGTAAGCATAGCACTATCACAGCAACTGCAATCACCGTTTCTCGCGGCCCGAAGGGTCTATGAAATCCGCGAGAGGCACAGTCAGATGTACCACTGGAGTGCAATGATCGCATCTGAACTTTTAATCGAGATTCCATGGAATATTTTGGGATCATCGCTCTTCTTCCTTTGCTGGTTCTGGACTGTCGGCTTTCTCACTAGCCGCGCTGGCTTCACCTACCTCCTATATGCAGTCTTGTACCCATTATATTACACCTCCTTCGGCCAGGTGAGTTTTCGCGCGGACTCTACGCAAGGCTAATGCTCACATCCGTTTGCAGGCGGTTGCCGCGATGTCACCAAACGCAGAGATAGCAGCGTTGCTCTTCAGCTTCTTATTCGCCTATGTGCTTTTATTGTTCGTCATGGTTTTCTACATACTAGAGAATCTACACTTACGTCTTTTTGCAGTAACGGCGTCCTGCAGCCATTCCGCGAACTTGGATGGTGGAAATGGATGTACCGAGTATCTCCGTATACATATCTCGTCGAAGCGCTTACTGGACAAGGTTCGTTTCAGCACATTCTCTTGACTTGGTACTCAAAAGAACTGGTTTTAGCTGTCGGCCATACGAGCATCGTTTGCAGAGACGTCGAGCTGACCACCGTCCAGCCACCGTCCAATTACACATGCGAACAGTACCTCGGTCCCTTCGTATCGGTGGTCGGTGGTTACTTGACAAACCCAAATGCCACTAGCAGTTGTGAGTATTGTGCCTATAGCACAACCGACACATTTCTGGGAGATAATTTCAACATATACTATTCCCGTCATTGGAGAGATCTCGGCCTTTTCTGCGTATACATCGGGTTCAATGTAAGCAACCGAGCTGCAGCCCCTCATGAACTGACACTCACGTCGCAAATTTCGTAGATCGGTTGCATCTTCATCTTCATGTGGCTTTTCCGTATACACGGTGGAAGTCTCTTCCACTGGATCAAGACAAAAATTGCGCGTCGCACATAGATACCATAGTGTATATTATAATGACTCTGATGTCGGACGGACGGTTCCGCATAACATTTTCGAAATGATATCCCAATAGAATAGCACATTCCGACATTCCGTGTACACAGGACTTCATGCTGCTACGTCTTCCAATCTCGACATATTCAATGAGCCCCTGCTAAATCCTGCGGCTAGAGCAGCAAAGCCGCCCTCGCGTACTTCCTGCAAAAATACATCATGTTGATCCGCAAGGCGCTCGTTATTGCGGCGGATCTCCATGATCATTCCATGTGCACGAGCGCACTTCGGACACTCCGTTTCGTGGTCGCCGAGGCACCTATGAGACAGGAAAGTCAGTGATGGAAGGGGTAATTCACGTCGGATACGATACGTACCGTTGATGGTAACTATGATGGCACATGAAGTGCACGCTCGGGAGGTCGAGCTGGCCTTGACATTCTGAGCATTGCGTGACGTGGAAGACTTTGGGCTGGTCAGGGTCTGATAATTCTTCTACCTGGCGCAGCTTCTGCCGCGTCTCGTTGCGGTATGAGTCGATGAGTTGTTGATCCTGTGTCAAGGAAAATGTCGTCAGCAATTATATTGAGATTATCCAAGCGCCTGAGTGAAAACACTAGGAGAGACAGTACTGCCTGAAGAACAGTGGAATCTACAGACTCACAGTCTCAACTTCCTGCTGAGCTTGCTTGATCCTTGTCATCAACCATTGCTTCACCAAGCCAACGCTCGTGACGCCGTTCCTGCTCAGGACTTGTACGACACTCAGCGGCTGCATGATCCCTCGCTCGTCGACGATCCTGAGAATATTTTGCAAGTCCTCAGCGTGTCGCGATAACAGCTCCGGCGTCGAGGTCAAGAACCTCAGCACGAGCGGGTACAGTCCGGGCTTATCGTCACCGTACTTGTTCAGCGCACGGACGACCTCGGCGGGCGCATCAGGGTGTGTTTTCGCACGATAAGCATCCATCCAGAAACGCAGGATGTCCTCGTACATCCCCGAGCGCTCCCAAAGAAGTATCAAGCCCGGCGTGAAGGAGCGTGTGGAACATAGGATCAATGCATGCGTGGGGTCATATGGGACGTTGTCGCTCTGCAAGACGCGCAGGGCCTTGTTGGGCTCCGGCGAGCTGGTCTGTTCCACTGACGCACCATCTTGAATGAGGTACAGCTCCAGCAGGGTATTCCACACTGCGATCTGGTCCCGCTTCTCTGCTTCTTCATCAGCGTTCGGGTCGTTCTCAACCACAACGTGGGGTGCGTTCGGGTCGACGGTCTGACCCCATCGCCGCAGTGCAACGGACTCCAAGAAGCGCACGAAGTAGTCCATGTGATCGATGAAGTGCGCGAAATACAGACGTGGAGACGGGCGCTTCACACTTTGTACTCTCGCCTTCGTCGGAGATGGGTTTGTTGGGGTAGCGGGGGGAGGAGTGGCCGTTCTCGACACGTCTTGCACCGAGTCTCGGCGAGCCGGTCCACCGGGTCTAGCGGTCATAGTCGACGCGGACGAAGGTGCCGCCCCATCCGTCGGTGTCGCTGGAGCTGGTGTAGATGACCTGTTCAACGCAAGATAGGAAAGATATGATGGGCCGCCGCCACTTGCTTGTCGCGTTGGACCCTTGATTTCCTCCTCATCTTCGAAGGGCAACGGTGCGAGACTCGTGCAGAGATCGATGAGGAGCTGAGTCGTCTCTTCAGGGAGGTTATTCAGCATAGCTCGACCGTAACGAGCCAGATTTGCTTCTGCCTACGGTTCGATGTGATATCCTATCAGCAGAAGTCCGAAATTGTTGCTGCGTACACTCACCGCCTCAGCACCCAATCGCCTGAGGTACACCAACGCATCCTTGTAGTTCCCCGCGTCCTCGATTTGTATCCTCAGGTAGTCTTCGTGGCGCTCGTACTTCTTGGCGAGGTACGAAGCATGCTCAAAATATCCTGCCTGCCTGCAAACACGGATCGCAGTGTCAAGGTCGAACGGAAGTTCGTCTGTCGCGCGCGATGACTCCCGCTTAATGAAGCTGTCCAGACGCGCGACATCCTTCAGCTTCGTGTACGTGTTTAACAGCAGGGTTGTGTGGTCTGCATTGGCGCGCCCTAGCGAGTGGAGCTCTTGCAGGTACGTAACGAGGTTGTGTATCCGTTGTGCATCTAGGAACTGGGATGTTTCTTAGCCTTACTGTTATGCGAGGAGATGGAGAAGTAACACCAACCTTCCGGATCACGTAGCTTGGCTGCACGTGTCCGATGGTCTTTATATACTGCTGCATCGCACCGTCGTAGTCGCCCTTCGAGTATAAATGATCTCCAAATTGTCTATGGATATCAGCAACGCTCGATTCGTCCAGCTGTTGTGTCTTGGCAAGGGTCAGAGCATTCTTATACAATCCCTTGCGATACAACATGTCAAGTTTGACTGGGGTTGGTTTCTCTTCAAGGCACGACAGCTACGTTGTCGTGCATTAGCAATATAGAGGATATTATGAAGTTAAAGAGCGTACGTTACCGTCATTCGACAGGACATACAGTTTGCCCCAGACAGAAAGGACTTCACGGACACCTTCGGCGAATGTGCCACTATACGCGACAAGTCTGTTGTCCGGGTCGAACACGGTCAGCTTAGTGATCTCGGTGCCTGCAGACGAGCTATTCTTCGCTACAAAATTCCGAACCGTCGCCGACGCAGCACCTCCGGACGGGAAAAATGGAGGCGAGACAATGACCACGTAAGTCAGATGTGTATGGATGGATGCCTTCTGCCCTGCTCTCTCGTATCAGCTCGCACCCTTGCCGCACCACAGCTAGCGTACCTTCATAAGCATATGACGAGCCCCGGCTATCCGTCCCACATATGAATATCGCCTCGTCCTTGGCCACTATCATATTCCTCGCATGCAAGTCCATGGTCGCGCATCCCAGTCCGCAGCCGACCTCGCTGACTACCGTGGGCGCAGCACCGTGCCCCTTCCCCGACACCTGGTACGTGAGCACACGGTTGAGGGTGACAATGAAGAGGTACATGTTCGGCGTGTCCTCGTCCGGCTCGCAGAACCCGAGGCCGGTGATGGGCTCCGTAGGGGACTCGAAGATGACGCGCGCCTTGGGAAGGGAGGTGAGCGAGGTCGAGCCGGAGAAGACGGATTGATCGAGATGGCGGTAGAGGAGGACGGTGCCGTCGCCGAGGCCGATGGCAAGGTGGGAGAGTGTCTCGGAGAGGGCGATCGTGGTCACCTGGATGTTCGTCGTTTGGTACCGTTCCCGTTAGAGACAGGTGTGAAGCCACTCACTGGATGTGGACGGCTTCCGCTTTGGACCTTTGTTGAGCGGAGGAGCACTGGAGCACCCGTCTTCTTGTCGCTGTGCTCCAAATCCCACACCTTGAGGAAGGGATGCCGAGCGGTATCCTCCTCCTGGATGCGGTGTCAATGGAATGGATAGATATCGCATAGTCGTAGACGTACGCCGAGCGTTATGAGAGTGCCCTTCCGCTCTCCCATATGCGTGACCCTCCCACTGGTATGCGCAATCCAACTCTTGACAATCTCGAACTCGCGATTGAGTAGATACACGCTGCCATGTATGTCCGCGACTAGAGGGCCTAAGGAGGATGGGATAATGGTCGAGATCTCTGGCGTTTTCCCCTGGACAGATGGGCATGTTCATTTAGCCACTATATCAGGTCAATAACATGCACACCTTGAATATTTCTGGAGGGTTTGCGAGGTCATGAATGTCCTTCACCGGAACTACGTCGAAGAACGTGAACTGCCGCCACTGCGACGGAACTTTCAATCATCCGCTCACGAGAGGCGCAACGATCTAGTCGCTGGTACTCACTACTGGTGCAGACAAAACGGCCGATTGCGCGGACATGGTCCAAGGTATATGCGTTCAGATGGGTATACTATATGGTTGTGAGGGCCTACAGGACGAGCTGCTCCTTCGTGCCTGGAGAGCTTTATGATGTCTGCCGGGCTGTTGCAAAAGTGATACGTCTCCGAGATATACGCGTACTGTCTCAGAAACTCCTCCACAGTCGGATTGATAGAGTATGCTCAACAAGACGCGTCCTAGCAAGTAATGATGGTGGCGAGCGTCAAGGTATACCAAACTAATAAAGGTCAATACAAATCGGTTGTTACCACGCGTTGGCGCCCGTCGACCCGGCCTCTCCGACGGTGCACACGAACACGCTCACTTGCTACCGACGCTCTGCAACCTCCCGTACGCGCGTTCTCACCGCTTGCTGCGCGAACCCTGCTGCTCACTACTCTCCTGGAAGCTCCTTCGCAGACTTTATAACGAAATGAGCTTCTTTGGTTTCCGCAAGTGGCCCACTCCCGCACGTCCATTTTTTCCTTGCCGCCTCATGCACTGCTGACTCTCCATACCTATACAGGTGGCTAAGCCCCTGTGGCCCTTCATCACCGCCGGCTTTGTCACGTACTACTTCGTCAACAAGCTGCAAGACATGGCCGTCAAGTGTGCGTCGCTCTCTTTTCGTCTCACTCTGTGTCAGGCCGCTGAACAGATCGACCGACGCTTGCAGCCGAGAAATACAAGAATGACCCGCGCAACCCATACGCTGAACAGATCGCGAAGGAGGCGCATCACTAGAATGCTCAAGCGGAGTAGCTGTGTTTGACTGCGCGCGTGTACCGCTGGACGAATAGACACAGAAATTACTGCGATCAGCACGTCTGAGCTATGCGGGCTTGGCATAGACATGCCAGTGTGAAGCAGTTTGCGTACACCGGGGCGAAGCCGAGGTGAGGACGCTCAATGCGGTGTTGGCGGCAGGCACGCCGCAGCGCGTTTCCCCGCGCGCCGTGTATGTTTGTGCGCTTCTGGTACATTGACTTCGCCGGATCTCTTTTTCCCGACTCGTTTCATGCTATACGCCGTCCAGCCGTCCTTCACGCGAATGATGGATTGCGAGGACACGCCTAGCAGATGCGCTAGGAGGCAAGAGCCTTCACATTCTGCTGCGCCTTACGTGTCCGACGAGTCAGACTGGAGTGACATACGCGTACCAACGGCTTTTAGACCTCTAATGTCCATTTGCTGATTGCAACGGTGACGACGAGTGCGGTGCTGCACGGCGCTGCCTTGGCAGGGACATTAATATATAGTGAGGACTTGGATGACCGGGGCATCCCCTATCTTCACTACACCTAACTTTTACCAGCATGAACGTCTTCGCCATCGGAGCCTCGCGCAACATCGGCTACTTCGCCGCACTCAGACTGCTCGGTGAGCCCCTCTCTGCCGCGATTTCTATGCTATGCAACTGACCGACGGACGCACCTCAGCCCAAGGGGCCACAGTGACCTTTTTCCTCCGCTCGCCCTCGGTGTTTGACCAGGATAAGGCAATCCAAGAGTTCGTGTCCTCTGGGAAGGCGCGCCTCGTCAAGGGCGACGCGTTGAATGCAGATGACGTTCGCCGAGGCTGGGAAACGGCCCAGAACGGAGGCACCGACCGCGTCGACCTCCTCCTCTTCACAGTCGGTACGCATCCTCCGTGATTCTCCTTGCCACTCCGCTGACCATCTCTCCCAAAACAGGGGGCACTCCCTCCTTCAGCATCACACGCGGAATCGCCATCTCCCCACGCAACCTCTGCACCCAATCCCTGCTCAACGTCCTCAGCACGCTCCCCGCCTCCCTCCGCGCCCCCGCCTCCCAGCCCCGCATCGTGATCCTCTCCTCCATCGGCCTCTCGCGCGCATCGCACGCCGCGCTCCCGCTCCTGCTCAAGCCGCTCTACGGCTACCTCCTCCGCGGCCCGCACGCGGACAAGCTCGCGATGGAGCGCGTCGTCGCGTACTGTGCGTGGCGCACGTGGGACGGCGACGAGGACGAGCTCGAGGAGGGGATTTTGCCGGAGGGGTGGAGGGAGATGGAGGGTTTGCCTGCGGAGGGGATGTTGGAGCATGTCGTGGTGGTTAGGCCGGCATTATTGACTGATGGGGAGTGTAGGGCGGAAACTGCGGGGACGGAGCCACCGTATAGGGTGGCTGATCACGATTTGGGAGATGGATATAGGGTGTCCAGGAAGGACGTTGCACACTTTATCGTGGAAGGTCTCCTGACGGATTGGCAGCAATGGGAAGGCAAATGCTTGAGCATTGCTTACTGATGCAGATGCAATCAGGACTCTATTCTCTATTCTATCTTTGCTCAAACTACAGCAATAGCTCTTATATATGATATCATACTGAGAATGAGTTTCTCGAGACACGCCCTTCTGCAGTATGTGCGCTGAGGGCTCGGGCATCAATTCTTTGCTTCGCCATTCCGCACCTCTACCTCCTGCGCCTCCCCTCCATTCCGAATGAAACGCGACAAGATCTCCACTATCGGCCTTCTCGACTCCGAGTAATTAAACTCGTTCGAATGATCAAACTCCGGGAAGAACAGTACCTCCAGCTGGTCCTTCCTCCAGCGAAACTTCACCTCGTCCGTACCGGTCAAATACTTCAGCACCTCCCGAGAATCAACAATCTGGTCGCGTCCACACAAAATGATCGCCGTCTCGCGTCCATGTAGGTCCTCCTTCCACAGCACGTTCTCTGCCCAAAAGAAATGCCGCGACAGGGCGCGCGAGATGTCCGGGTCTCGGCTCGCAAAGTACCACAGCTGCCACTCGCTCGCAGTCCGCGGTGCACGGTACACAAAGTTGTACGCGACCGGCGGGAGATAGAGCAGGAAGGGTATCGGGTCGATGAGCAGCAAGGATGTGATGCGCTTCGCGAACACAGGGTCGCGCAACATGTGCGCCGCGAGCACGGTCCCGTAGGAGTGGGCGGCAAGTACGAAGGAGGCGTGATGATGGTGCTCGAGGATGCGCGTGAGTGCTGCGAGCATCTCGGCGCGTGGGAGAGGCGACGCGGAGATGTGCATGCTGACGGAGAGGTTCTCGATGGCGATGATGCCGACGTCGGGGTCTTTGGCGATCAGCTCGAAAAGAAAGGGGGTGTAGGGCCACAGTCCGATCTAATATAATGTGAGTATGGGCAGCTATAGGTAGATACACATACGTACCCCAATGCCATGCAGAAACAGAACCGGACGCTTCGTCTTTGATCGGTGCGGCCGGTACCAGTACGCGAGATTCGCATCCGGAGAACGTCGAGAGAACAGAGAAAACCATCTTGGCGGAAAGCAGCCGAGGGGATTTTGATTGTCATAATGTTTGAACCCTCCTAATGCCAGCTGGGCAGAGGTGATAGTGTCTACGAGCCCGACAATCTGCGTGGGTAAAGTCTCGATATGCTTCAGAGGGAGCGAACGGGATGTCACTCACGGCATACCAACACAGTGGCCTATGAAGCGATACGACAGGATCGAGTGTGAGTCGCATGCACTTGACCGAGTGGCCCCAGCCATGATCCAGCTTGTTTCCGGTATGCTGCTCCAGCATCTGGATGTAAGAGTCTATCTCCTCAGCCCACTCCTCCTTGTACCCATCATGGCGAGTTCCAAAGAGTGCCCAGAGGATCCATTCTTTGATGTTCTCGCGTTTTATGGAGTCTATTGGGCAGTCAAAGAACCAGCCCGAGGCCATATTCGTCTGCGCAATGTGGATGAAACATTTCGTAAACAGCGCTTCGCGTTCAGCGCGGGATAGTCGAGGTGGATGAACAGCATCCTAAGTAGTATATGAGCATGATACCCAGTGATGTGTTGCTGTCACCACCGGACAGAATAACGCGCTCCGCCCTCCAATCACCCACCACTCACCTTCTGCATGAGCCAGCTCCTCGGCAGGTACACGAATAAGCAAAATGAGGCTTCTGCGAGCGCATATATTCCAAGCCATCTCGAGCACAGGAATCCGCCTGAGTGCCAACTGGCGAGGGTATAAACAATGCTGAGAGGCGCGACGAGGCGGAGACATGTGATGCAGGTGCGGATCTCAATGTATTCCAGGAGGGAGTTGCCAATCATTGGATCGTCTACACGGGGTCGTCGCGACCGTAGGAGAGACAGAGGTGGGCGCGGAACGGACCATGCGAAGGCCGCAGTAGCGATGGTGCATTGGGGCTCGCTGCGACGGGGGCATCACGCCGCCACACTTCCCGCCCGGTTCAATCTCCGCTCGGGCGCGCGCCGGCCGCTTCGTCGGATGCTGTGAACTTTCTTGCAACTTGTCCATCAACTCCGTCCATCCTCTGCGACCAAGTGCTTCAGGATGGCAAAGAAGAAGAATAAACAGGTCAGTGTGGGCGAGGACTGCTCCAAATAAGTTGGCTAACGTCCACCAGATCATCCGCCCCTGGTGTTGGTACTGTGAGCGGGAATTTGAAGATGAGAAGGGTGCGCGTCCACGTACACCGTCCTGCCGTAAGGCCGCTCACGACAAACTATGTCACAGTTCTAATGCAGCATCAGAAGGCGAAGCATTTCAAATGCAACCTGTGTCCCCGCCGTCTTAACACTGCAGGTGGACTCGCCGTTCACATCCAACAAGTCCACAAGCTCGAGCCTGAGAAGTAAGCCATATAAGAGCATATACCCGCTCGTCATGCTAACCTAGCATAAAGCCTTCCTCGTATCGAGAATGCCTTGCCTGGCCGCGATGGATATGAAGTGGAGATTTTCGGTATGGAGGGTATCCCGGCGCCTGACGTTGCAGACTACAAGCGCCGCAAGGAAATCGAACTCGGTTTGAACCCGGGCACGATCTCCCAGCCCCAATCCAAGCGGCCAAAGCTTGACAACCGCCCGCTCACCGAGGAAGAGCTCCGCGCGCAGCTCGAGGCGCACAAGGCGCTCATGGGTGGAGCAGAAAATGCTGCCCCTGCTGCTGCATCAGATGCCTCCGGCGCTGTCTTCGGTGCGCCCCCGCAAGCGTACTCCGCGCCCCCAATGCCGGCACCCGGATACATCCCGCCGCCATCAGCGTCGCCGGGAGTCCCGCCAGGCATGCCCCCAGGTGCGCCCCCTTTCCCTGGAGCTATTCCGCCCGCTGGTTTCCCAGGCTTCCTCCCACCGCTTGGCATGCCGGGGCCTCCTCCTGGGTGAGTATACGTGCCCGTTGAGTAATTGCCCTCTTTCTGACGGCTCCGATAGCATGAGCCCTCCACCAGGCTTCCCATACCCGCCGCCCTTCCAAGGATCTCCACCACCCGGCATGCCAATGCCAGGTGGCCTGCCTTTCCCTCCTGGCATGCGCCCGCCCTTCCCGCCTCCACCTTTCTTGCCTCCAGGTGTCTCGCCGCCCGGAATGTCGCCATCGCCCGGTGGCATGTTCCCTCCTGGCTTGCCTCCGACTCCTTTACCTCCTGGTGCATCCCCGCCACCGCCTGCCGTAACAGGTCAACCTGCGTCGCTGCCTCCTGCTCCAGGCCAGCCTGTTCCTCCGTTTGGGGCTCCCGCTGCGCCTGCTCCTGTACCACATGCTGCTGCTAGCCCGGCGCAACCGGCGCCGCCACCAGAAGCGCCAGTTCCTAAGGTCATCCCGCAGCTCACTTTGCCTGATCCTAACCTCGCGCAGACGAACCCGCCGTTCAAAAAGCCGACGGTGCTCAAGTGGACGGATCCGAACTTTTCTCCAGTCAGTGCTTGCTTGTCAATGATAATGCGGTTAAACTAATGAGTATCCACTCCAGGAGGAACACCGTGCCCTGCATCCTCAGTACTACTTTGCGAAAGACAACAAGGAGAACGCTATTGGGAGCCACGGACAAGTGGCGGGTGTTCCTGCGCAGGAAGAGTCGAGAGGCAAGAAGCGGGCGAGAGCGGAGGATTTCTTGTAGAGCGTCGTCAGGTCGTATATTCTTTTCTCTCCTTGTGACCATCATATCTGCGCAGACCGTTTCACATCGTTGACGGAGATAGTGAAAGAGGAAGAGGAGAAGTGAGGAGAGGATGAGGCGCAGGCACCGGAGGCTCATCAGTCCGTCCCTCCATCATGCTCCTTCCGTGTCGTTCGGTAGTGCTCATTGCCCCCGCGTGTTCGAGGGATAGAGATCGGACCGTCGCACTGAAACGCGGTACGAAGTCTCCCGTCTCTGTTTTCTTCTGTCTTGGCCGGTTTCGTTTGCTAGCTGTGCTTGCATGTGTACGGTTGGTGTGCTTCTTTTTGTTCTGTCGTATAATATGCGTTCTTGTGGTTGGTAGCGCGAGCGAGAGAGGTGTGTGGTTGTCGTCGTTGGCGTGTACTCACCTGCAGGGGTAGTGGTGCGCGGGAAGCGGCGAGGTGTGCTGGTTGGACGTGAATGTTCGTGCTTTCAGTGGATGGCAGTGCGTGTCGCGGACTGACTGGACGTGCAGTGCAGCAGGTGATTGGATCGTGAGAGCGAGTAAGTGGTGGTCTGTTTTCCCTCTTGTGCACGCGTTGTTCGGATGGGGTAAGTCAGAAGATAGTAAGTGTGGTGTATCATCTGTTCTGCGCGCATACGGACGGGAATTTGACTCTGGTACCGAAAACATGCGGCGGAGTGTGCAGCTATGATTTGCATGGCACGTTCGTGCTCTCACTGATCGGCAGTAGGTATCGCGGACTGACTGGTCGTGCAGCAGGTCATGGGGTGCTGACGCGGTGAGTACTTGAGTCGTAAGAGCGAGTAAGTCAGTTGTCTATTGTGTGTTTGCGTGCCGTCGGAATGTTCAAATGGGTAAGTCGGAAGGGATGCCATTTGCTCTGCGGCCTGGTAGTTCCTCGAACGGGAATGTGACCATACATGTACATCGATACTTGTGTTTCTCGCACGTCATCAAGCAGTGAATCGCTCAATGCCCTCCAACCCAAGCCATCCATCCATCTTCTCCCACACCGCGCGCTGCTCCGCGCACCACTCCTCTCTCTTCTGCACGACACACTCCTGGCACACGCCGCGCGCGGCCCAGTCGATATCGATGATGGTCTGGAGGGTCTCGAGGGGGCGGCAGAGCCCGTCGGCGGCGAGGGCGGGGGCGATGACTCGGGGCATCCAGGCCTCAGCGAGGGCGTCGGTGCAGGGCATGTGGGAGGCGGTGGGGACGGTGAAGAGGACGGGGGTGAAGTGGGAGAGGAGGGAGGCGAGGAGGGATTGGCAGCGCGTGGTGAGGGTGGGGGAGAGGGTGAGGTGCGGGGCGGAGGCTGGTGCGGGGTCTGAGGGGGAGGGAGGATCTGGGTGGGTGTGGGCAGAGGAGATGGTGGGGGGCTCGTCGTGCTCGAGGTGGGTGTGGGTGGCGACGGTGTAGAATAGGATTTTCTGTATCTATCGGGTGGACGGCGGTCAGTGCGAATGAGGAGGGGCACGGAGGACTTACTGGATAGACGTCGTACTCGACCGCGAGCGTGAGCGCGTCGTCTGGCCGGTCGGTCTCGAAGAAGGGCACGGGAGAGGTGGGGAAGAGGGCCTCGAGGCGGTGGCGCGCGAGGGAGTGGATGGAGGGGAGGTCGAGTTGCTGGGCGGAGGAGGCGCGGAGGACGGAGGCGATGCGGGGGAAGGGCGAGTCTGTGTCTAGTGGGCTTGGAGGGGGTCAGCTGACGTGCGCGGCAGGATAGGCGTGGTAGGCTCACGCGTCGTGGTAGAGGTGCTCGAGGAGGGCCTCGAGGTCTGCGCTGGATACGCCGCGTTCCTCTGGGATGCGGACGACAGGCGAGCCGTCGAGTGAATCGTCCGCTGCTAGGGAGGCGATGAAGGGTGAGTGACGCGCGAGGAGGGTGCGGTGGACTTTGTACGCGTCGGTGCCTGTGCTTGTGCGGAGGACGAGGGAGCCGTCGTCGAGCCAGAAGCGGGGGTGGCGCTGGGGTGCGTCGGTGGAGGGTATCATGGCGGAGGGGGAGGCAGGCGATACCGGTGAGATCGTCGATCTCTCGGTCAGCGTGAGTGCGATCGATGTGGGCGAGCTGATTGGCTGGGTTGGTCGGTGGCCGGGTGAGGACAGATACTGCGATTTGATTTCGCGACCTGATATGAACGCCTCCTCCTGAACTATACACACTCGTTGGCACCTCCCGTTGCGGACCGCTGGCTGCCTCCCTCCTCCAAATGCCGCAGACCTCCAAGTTCGGCGTGGCTAGCGTAGCGCGGTCCTACAAGACCATTCGAGCAGTGCATACGTTCCGGCGCCCCTCACGACTCCGTACACACATTGATTACACGAGTTGTGATGTTCCATATTAGATCCCTTGGACTCGCGATTTGTCCATGTCAGTCCCACGGCACAACGCTCTTACGTTCGGCCCACGCTGCCATCTCTGGAAGACGGGAACCTCGTATCAGGCAGACTTCCATCCTTATTTGAACACCTTTGTAATTTTTTCTTGCTGAACTCTGGCGAAAGGTTCTCCAACGATGAATATTGAGCGCTTTTCCTTTAAAAGAAGCAAGATGACTATAATATGCTTAGACCAAGACTTTTCCAGTGAGTAAAGGAGTGGTTTTGCTGGGGAACCCCTCGCTCTGTGGCTTATTCGGCACAGCACTCACATCTTCTGAGGATTGAATATTGAAGTTTGAAGAGCTAGGAAGACTCAAACTCGTGTCATCGAGCGTGCGCCCATCATTAATTTGTTCCTTGGCGGCCATAGTCAGCGCGCAATTCATCGGTTTCCGAAAACCTTCGAGCAGTGCCTCCCCTCTCTGACCTCTCGATATCCCTCGACTCCGTGGAAGGCGCATCCGTCGTATTACACAGGCTTCCATTATACTTAATTTCAACGCTTTCGTACCTTCTTCTTACTGAACTCGGGCGAAACGCTCTTCAAATTGGCCAACATCGAGCGCTTTGCCATTAGAAGATGCAAGATGTGCTCAGACCGGTATATCAACACTTTAGTGAGTCCTCCTCTACCTTGTAAAGGAAGGATTCTGCTGCGGAACGCGCACGCTCTGTGGCTTATTCGGCACAATCCTCGCATCTTTTGGGGATTCGAGTTTGAGGCTTGAAGGCAAGAAGGCTCAAACTCGTGTCATTGAGCGCGCGGCAACAATCAGCGTGCGATTCATCGGTTTTCGAAGAATCTTAAAGCGATGCCTCCCCGCTCTCGGCTCCTTTCTTAGCCCTCGACTTCCGTCGACTCCGCCCTACTATAGGTCACCTCCGACAGTTCACGTCGCCTCTACCACAGCAATACCACTAGCCTAAGGCTATCGTCATAGGTGCGTAGTATCTCACCGACACTCGCTCGGCCGACTGAGTGAGCTCGTCCACTCTAGTTCATGGGCGCTGCCGTGTCGATAGTTGTTGCTCTTGCAGGAGCCGTCGGCAGTATCATTAACATCGTCAACGCGATTCGCTCTTCCGCCGCGTCTGGAGGGATTGCGCCCAACCCGGTCATGAAGGAGCTTGAGGACCGCGCAAAGAGGGAAAAGGAGAGGGCTGAGGAGGCCGAAAGAGCGAGAAAGCACGCAGAGGATGCGAAGCGCAAGGCGGAGGAAAGTGCGCGAAAGAATGAAGAGGAAAGGCGTAAAGCGGAGGACGCGAAATGCAAGGCGGAGGAAAACGCGCGATGGAATGAAGAGGAAAAGCGCAACGCGGAGGACGCGAAGCGCAACGCGGAAGAGCAGCGCAAAAAGGCGCAAGAGGAACAGAAGAAGACCGAGGAAGAGCGGAAGAAAGCAGAGGAGGATAAGAAAGCAGCCGAGCAGGCGAAAAGGCGCGCAGAGGAGGCGACGAAGAAGGCGGAGGAGGACAAGGCCGCGGCAGAAGAGCAAGCCCGTCTGCTGAACGAGCAGATCAGAGAGATACAGAAGGGCATCGCGGAGGGCATCAAGCCCATCATTAGCCCAACCCTGGAGGAGATCCTCGAGACGAAGGCGCGTATCGAGTATAAGGACGGCATATTCCACTTTGCTGTCGCTGGCGTCTCTGGTAGCGGCAAGTCCTCGCTGATCAACGCCCTGCGCGGTGTGAAGAATAGAAAGCGTGGTGCAGCGCCTGCTGGTGTGACCGAGACGACGAAGACGATCACTCGTTATCCTGATCCCGACCGCCGCAACCCATTTGCGTGGTACGATGTCCCCGGTGCCGGAACCCTCGAAATCCCAGACTTCATCTATTTCAAAGCGCAGGGCCTGTACGCCTTCGATTGCATCATTGTTGTTCTCAATGATCGCTTCACGGACACCGACATCGCGATTCTGCGCAACTGCGCGCGCTTTAACATCCCGAGCTATATCGTCCGCTCAAAGTCTCTCAACCACATTGACAACCTGGTGGACGACATGCCATCAGACGATGACGAGGATGATGACGAGGATGATGACAGCGAGGACGAGGCCACCGAGGACAAGGCTGCAAAGTGGGCCATGGCGCGAGCGCAGTACGAACGAGTGAGCCGCAAGAGCGTCGCAGACAACCTCAAGAAGGCCGGGCTCGCCGAACAACGGCTATACCTCGTGGACAAGCGCACGATGATTCGGGTTCGCAAAGGCCGCCGGCTGGCGGAGGCAAAGGTGATTGATGAGGTGGATCTATTGAAGGACCTCCTCACTGGGGCATACTCTCGACGCACCGCGTCGTCCTCTGCTAGAGGTTGACTGGTTGCATTGTGAGTGTGCATCTGGGCGGTCGGTATCTCGTCTGCTACCTATTTTGGCTGCTGTTTCGCCCCATATTTTCTTCGCCATTCCAAGCGTAAGTTGGTCGTGGTTTGTATTCATCGCAGTCTGCTCTGACGTTCGCGCTTGTGGACATGTATGCTGCGTCGCGAGGTGCCTGTCCGCATTCACGTGCGGTGAGAGTGTAGACATTACAGTTCTTGTTTTTGCTTTCGTTTTTGTTTGCCCGAGACCAAGCATTGAATGAAGAATCAGATTCCCACCGTGCCCCATGTTAGAGGCTGATTCTACTCATCCTTAGCGTTGGCGATGTCAAGTCTATCTCTTGAACTCTGCATTTTCCTGAAGCTTGGTCTGTTCTGATTCCCTGGTAATTGAGTGAAATGTGATCGACCGGGCTCGCCGGGCTTGTGATAGAAGCGCCTGAGTCCTCTTGCGGTTATGATTCTATAGTCACACAATCAACACCTAATTGAACGCGGAAACACTTTTGAACCATATCGTGTCTCGCGTTGGACGACAGCGTCGTTCAACTGCTGCATCAAGCACTCTGCACCCACACTGGGCAATGGGCATGATCAAGGTTGACGTTGACCCTGTACGTACTTTCGCATACGCACTTGAGACTGTAAATCGATTAGTCCCCCATCTGTTTGTCATGGCACCTTGACACATGCTTTCGTTCTTGACGACCTATGCCCTAGCAATGCCCTTGTTGGTGGAAAGGTAGATGCCGGCACAACATGCAAGCAGAGGACACAGAACGAGGACCAAGCTCGTGGGATCCGACTGATGTGACGGATACACTGGAAGGGCCATCACACTTTCATGAACACCGTGGACGTCAGTTGACGTCTGGAAGTCGAGCCCTAGGTCCTACGATCTCATGTACGATCCATTCGTATGCAGTATCCATTTGTCAATACCGGAGGGTGGAATCTTTTCGTCCCCCTGTTGATTCGTAAACAAGGCTGATTGTGCATTGTTCCTGTCCAGGAAGTGGCCGTTGGTCAGGACTCGCTTCCCATGCTCCGTAGCGCCCCATTTGCCCTTCCATGCTATCCTGCACAAGACGTTGATGAACCGGATGGTGCGACCAACCTATTTCTGGAACTGCCAATGCACCAGGCCACTCAGTCTCGGAGTCTCTATGCCGCCAACGTCACGCATTCACTCCGTCCATCATCTTGCGTCATGCAATACTAGGATCGCTTCTTCTGATTCTAGCTTTCGTCGAGGCAAGCCGTGGAGGGCATATGATCACTCAGGTGTATGTTCTCGCTCTTCACGTTAACCGCACGTGCGGCGTGCTGTCTCCCTGATCCCAACGTCAGCACGCAGATCGGCCAGTAATTGAAGGAAACCAGAACAGTCGGCCATGCGCTTATGTGCCGTATCATCTCCGGACTTCCGCAGCCAGAGAACTTGCGCGTGGTGGAAACCAGGTTCCTCGGGCAGTATACCGCGCACGCCGATCAGACTGTTTCCGCGAACCTGTCGAGGCGAGCGATGTAGGGCATGTGACACGCGCTCCCTTGATCTAAACCCGCACTTCACGCTAGCCGCCGTTCCTTAAGCTTCAAAGCTTCACTGTACCTAGGTGATGCGAGAAAAGTACGTCGGATAGAACGTTCGACATGGGTCTGCTGGCTCTCATGCCCTCGGTCTTCGGCGTCGTTGCTGAAAGGGCCTGACTCGGACGACTCACATGCTCCTCGTAGCTCCGGGCTTTCGTACGCGCAACGTTCTGTGATACCCACCCAATCCCCAACATTCAATCCCAATAACCGGGCTGGTCAACTTCCACGTCACGCTCACAAATAACAAACACACAGGACTCACAGGAACAGCTCCCGATCTCTGCGTGACAATACGATACGATAATCGATGCGGGAGATCCGACGCAGATGACCACGCACCCGCCCGCCGGCAACGCAACGCACGCATCCTTAGTCAGACCCAGTCATCCCCGGTGGCCCGCGCGCCTAATCCTGACGTGCAAATGCCGACGGCGGGATCTCTGTCATACGACGAATCCCACTCCAGTTCCGTGCGCACGCGTTGTTATTTCATCATCAGATTGTGACTAGGATAATGGCTGACTGTGCATGCGATGACCATGGGCCACATCAGCAGCACGCAGACAGCCGTGAACTCCACGGCAGCGGACGGGAAGTGCTGACGATTCTGGATGACTGTAAGCGCTCTCCCGGACGCTTACATCAGCACCCGTGGCCCGTTCTTCCCATTTCTTCCCGAACATCCCGATCCCACGATTCCGCATCGTCCTCGACCGTCGGGCACGGCGCATCCCAAACGCCGGCCGCCGCATCGCGTCGCGTACGACGGCCGAAGGGGAAGCAGAAAAAATTCACCATGCAATTCGGAGACAATGCAGCCCGGAGATGAGGAGCATATGGCAGGCACTTTTTGTTTCGTTGTGCCGCATCAGAATCCGGGCTCGGAAGATGAGAGCAAGACCGATGGTGGATTCGCACCACGTATACGATACGTACACACAATGACGAGGACTGGACAAGACACGCGGTAACCCAAGAGTTTGTGGTAATACATTGCATGAGAAGTGGGTCATGAAGGAGATCGTAACGAACAACAACAATGCGATGACAGATACAAAGGAACAATGAATTGCTAACCGGGATATACGTGTTATGAGAGCGATTAGTAAAACGAAGAGTGTTAGGTTATGATAAAGTAGTCTATTCCATGCCTATCGCGAACAACCGACCGCGAGCAACGGCCCCAGTGCGGCTGGCTGTGACGAAATATTTTGACTTTAATTGATGCGCGGGATGGTTATACGAGCACCTGTTGCGCATACGTCGCTGAGGGCACCGCGATCGACGGAGGCTGCATTGGCCTGCACCCGCGCGCATGCGGATGCGAATGAGCGTGTGCGAGCGGCTGCGGCGGTGCCGGTTGCGACGAGCGCGAGTGGAAATATGGAATGGGAAACGAGTGAAGGAGTTGCAGCGCCGACGCCATGCGCTGATGGCGGTGCTGCGATGAAGGCCGTTGTGACGGCTGCTCGCATGGGGGATGATGATGATGATGATGTTGTTGTTGCATCGCATCGTGCGGGGTATATACCGCATCGCCGTGTGTCTGGATGACGTGGGCTGGCGATGGCGTCGGGAGAACGATGAACTGCGGCGCAGGCACAGGCACAGAGTCGAGCGCAGCGGGCTTGATGGGCTCTGCTGCGAGTGGTGCAGAGTCCGCAGGCGTGCGCGGTGATGAGATCGGCTCGGAGGACACGTCCGAATCGACGTCCATTTCGATTTCGCTCGAGTCGATGCTCCAGCGGGAGCCTGACGGCGAGCGCGCGATGCGAACGGGTGGGATGACGGGCTCGGTGTGCGAGCGGACGTGATGTTGTGGCCGCGAGAAGGCCATGATGGTAGAATGATGTGCGAGGACGTCAGCCTCGGTGAAGCCGAGCTCAAAGCTGAGGACGTCGAGAAACTCGCGTTCTATCCGGCCAATGTCCCTCTTGCCGAACACGCCCGTGCAGAGAGCCCAATGGATGTTCTTTAATGTGGAATCGTTCGCATACTGTGAAGGAGCATGTGAGCATAAAGTATATAAGCAAAGAACAATGACACGTACCTTGTTCGCGACGATGAGCGCGCCGAGGAATACTCGCTCGCATGCCCACTGCTCGAGAGCGATCTGAAGATGTGGCTTTGCCCTCTGAATGTATACGAGGGTAACTAGGAGTGCTGGGACTTTGATTTCCGCCTTGTGGATGACGTCGGCGACAAAGTCTGTAAACTGGATGTGCTCCGAGCGGCGGGAGAGCGAGCGGCCACGCGAGGACGACGGACGTCCGAGCGCATAGTCCACTGTCTCTACGACATTGTCAACGATGTACTCTGCAAACAATGTCAGCAAACGCCAAAGCCAAGTGAATCCGAGGAGACTTACCAATCAGATTTCGCGAAAGGTCGACCTTGATGAGTTGGAGTGTGGCGGGGTTGTGGAGAGAGGGGTCTACGAGGGACGCCAGATGGACTGGCGTCAGGGCGGGAGAGCCGGCTGCGACCATGGCGGGGGAGTGCAAGAGGCGGGAGGGAATGATGGCGGGAGAGATAGTGAGGGCGTCGGAGACATGGCTTGGGATTATATAGAGGAGGGCGTGCGGGCGGACGAAGGGAGTCGGCGAGGAATGGATCTAGATGAGATGACAAGCGCTCGGATGAGTAGACGCAGCGCGTCGGCGATCCACCCACCGAACAGCCGCCCGTCTCCCGCATCTGTCCATCCAATCGGCATCCTTCCCTGCGTCCCATTTCCGAGCAGTGGCACCCGTCACACACGTCACATTTACTCATCGTGTCACGCGCGCCCCATGAATTCGGAATCACCGATATTTTCGGTACATGTTGCCCTCGAATCAGCCTGCATTAATTCGTAGTGGCCACCCGGGTTGGTCCTCGCGCATCGTCATTCGCCGTCTCCAGCTTCCATCGGGCCCGACATGCATCGGGGCGCGGCCACGTGCGCGTATTCGTGCCGAGCGCGGCAGCCACTCCGACGCAGCGCGCCACCCGCTCGTGCGCGGCCACTCTGATCGCACGCCGTCGTTCGTTCTCCGAGTGTGCGGGCGCGGCTTGTGCGGTCTCGCATATCCGCGCCTGCGGGTATGCCGAGCTGCATTATATCTCGCGGTCCCATGAATCGCTCTCCTCGGCTGCGCGTCGACGAGGCGCACAGCAATGACACCATTAACCATGTACAGGGACCCCTCTTGTGACTCTGCTCGACACGTATACTCGCATCTTCGGCCCGCGGTGCCAGGTAAGCGCAGCGCGCACGGTCAGTGACAATAGCTGCACGTACGCCCGCTTACTCTGCCATCAAGCGCATCCGCTCCCATCGCCCTGCAGCCTCGCCACTGCGCGATCCCTTGGTCCCGCTCTGCCCAGTCTCTTGCACATTCGCCCAGCAAGGGTCAACGTCTCGATTGATGCAGCCTATCACATCAAACATCCTGAGAATGACTCTTCCGCGACGTGACTTCCAAGCATCATTGCCACTCGAGCGCCTTGTTTCGTATGACCTGACGCAGATGCACCGTTGCAATCGCACGCGCGCCCTCGCCCGAAACCAGACGACGCACCGCCACCCGCCGTACGAACTCGCGCCATCACGGTGATTCCTGCGCCGGTGCACCCGCATTCCTCCTCGTCTCCATCGTGACCAAATCTGACTCTGCAGCGGCGGTCACATCAGCTTGCATTTGTAGCTACCAACCCACGCCGAGCTGCGACTCCTCGGCGGATGTGCATCAGCAACGCCGCCTGCCGCTCGCACTCAGGATACCCATCTATTGCCGATGTCAGGGGCCTCCGAGGCGAAATGTTTCCACGCCGGTGGTACGCCCGCCCGAGTGCCAATAGTGCCAAAACAGGTTTTAGCGTCGGGCTTATGCACCTTGCGTCCCTTTGATTGATTTGATGCATTGCGGTCACCGTCACGCATCGCGATTAATTCATATGTGTTATATAAGCGTCAATGATGCTTGATGAGCGGCTCTCAGCAGTCCTAGTCATTACGCGATATGCGTCAGCGGAATCCGACCATGCGCATCAGGGGCCACTCGGCAGGCTTACTCATCTTGAGGGTTGTATCCCATCAACGGACTCATCTTATTGGTCACTCGCATCGCTGACGTTCTTGCCCCGCCGCCAAGCTCAGCTCGCCAGGGTTACATGTGTGTGTATATGGCATAGCTGCCATATGCGTCGTGCGCCCATCGGCAACTAATCCTGGGCCTACCTCGATTCTCGGCGGCCACGACCTTACATCCTCGGAATCACCGCCCCAAAGCGTTTCTTGCAAATGGGGCTGCGTCCTCCGACCCCACTTGCCCTACATGCCCGAGGACAAGTGTATTTGTGGAGGATCGACGTTCGGCCCTGTGCATTAGCCGCAGCAACACAGGAAAGACAGATACTGCTACTAGTAGCGGTATACGGCTCCACATTTAGAAGGTTATCTATTATTATACACCATCATTGATGATTAGGACTTCATGATGATCAGCATACATGCATAGCAAGACAAATATAACCCCGCCCATACATAGCACTCGCATATGTATTGACATGTACCCTCCGAGCCGCTACGCAAAACTACGTCATCATCATCTCATATAAACATCGCAGACCGTACTTGACAGCAGGACAAAGAACCACCCATCGCGCGAACTCCTCAAAACTATGAGGCGCTCACGCTGTTGAGCCTGCGGGAGCAGACGCAGAGGCAGGCGCAGGCGTGCCACCGGCACCAGCAGTCTCCTTGCCCTTTTTGTTCGTCTTGCTGCCCTTCGGCCTTCCTCTCGGCCGCTTCTGCACGGGCTGGCCATCGACGCTTGCTTCCTCCGTGACACGCTTGTTCGGCGCACTCGCCATCTTCTCCGCCTGCAGCCGCAGCTCCTTCAGGTACCTACAATACCCGTGAGACCTAAGCAGCCGCGGGACGGAGCCGAGCGTGAATGAATGACTGACTGCGCGGACTTTTCCTCGAGCGTGCTCTGCAGACTCGGCAACGGCGGCTGACCTAGCTCCTGCCGCAGCCTATCAACATCTGCCTTCGCACTGGCGTAGTCCCCGTCGGTGATAGCTTGGATCTTCTGGCGTAGGTCCGTACACCTGCAAGGAACACATCAGCATGCCTGCAAGGCACCACCGGACCTCATCCCATCGGGGATCGCACAAGGTTCGACCGTGGGAGCGCCCAGGATGCGATGGGATGATCTAGAGGCAAGAATAGAACTGTGGCGACACGCACTCTTTACTGAGCGTCACCTCCAGAATATCCGTCTGGCGGATCGGGTCAGACACGCGGGAGTAGATAGCGAGCGAGCACGTCTGCGTACTTTGTCCCGATCTTCGTTTACCTGCGAGGCGTGGCGGACGGATGCCGAAGGCGCGCAGATGTCATGATGATTTTCAATTTGGTGAAACCAGGAGAGGGGGCAAGCGTACCTCTCGCAGGCAATTGAGCAGCCTCGACCGCTCGCTTTCGAGTCTATTTGCAATGCATGATGAGTGTGTGAGGATAGAAAGGATGGGTGGGGGCGCCGCTCAACTTGTTCTTTTGCTCTTTGAGGTCCTGAATGGCCTTGCTCTTCTGATCTAGCGATGCATGGGCAGAGAGGATGTGGGCAGTATGTAGCTGTAGCGTGAGGGCATGTTTTCTGCAGCGCAGATGTAGTTAGATGTGCCTGCATATAGCCAATGACAGGAACATTGAAGACGCCGGAATACGGTCAGGACAACCCCCAGTGGGGATCGGCGGGGAGAGAACGAGCGAGAATCGGGCAGGGTGGGCAGAGATGACAAACGATGGGACGGAAAAGGGATTCGAGAGGATGCTGCGCCAGAATCGCGCATACACGCATCAAAGACGGCGAGAACGACGACACGCAGCACACCGACGAGCAGAAACACGAACTTTAGCTCGGCAGTCTTCGCGAGGTGGACGAGGTTTTTGGTCCAGTCGCCGGTGGCGAGGAGAGGCGTACTGTTAGAGACGGAGGACGACGAGGATGATGCTGCCGCGCCGGACGCCATTGCACGTTGGATTTCGTCGGGATGCGCGGCGAGGGTGTTTGGGGTGTCTGCGCACCGCCGGGCCTCCGGGCACTGCGACCCCCGCAATCTGCGCAGCTCTCACGCCTTTTCATTGGTTCGGCCATTTGCGAGCTCGCTGGGAATGGCAACTCCTCTTCGATCGAGATCAGTCTCAGTGGCCACACCTGACGATCTTCTCGACTGGTCGTAATCTCTGCATCATTTTACTTGACTCGGTTTATGATCCAAATGCATGCACAGCATGTGCATGTCTTATTATTTTCAGGAAAAAACCCATCTATCCACAACGGTGAATAGAATTCCTGCATTAGACTTGAGGAATATCTGAGACCAGTAACATTTATAACTGATGCTCAGACGTTACCACTGGGTTAGTTGACCCAATTCAATGACCGTCAATATCAACTCACATTCTTAATCGCAATTTCATCCGCTCCGTAGACGCAGTGTCTACGCAAGCCGAATCTCTACGAGCCGGAACAACATGGAACTCAGCCTGTATATGCTCCGGTTGGCGAAGGACATCATGGCTCTGTCTCAGATCGATAATCCAGTCAATCTGATGCACAAACTATGCCCGACATCGACCAGTTAGGGCCAGCGGGCATCTAGAACGTCGTATCTTCTCACCTGAAGGCTCTGGACAGATGAACAAAGGCGTTGACGGACGCTGTACATAGCTTCTCGGACGAACTAGAAGTTGCGGAATGCTTCCTGATGTCCTCCGGATGGCTCGGAAGTAGAGCGCCCCGACTCGTCGCCGACGGCGGTGCGTGCTCCACATCTTATCGCTGACTCCTTTGCGCGTCGGGCACCCGATATGCCTAACGGAAGCAGATGATCGCCTTGCCCAGTCCGACGTCGGAAACGGAGAGCACGCGGGCGACCTACAATCAAGACGGTCATAACCCGACGGGATGAAGAGCACCCACAAGGTTGGTATATGCACAAGCCGTGACAATCGAAATGAAACGAGCACTTTGCGTGTTAATCGGAGAATAAATACGCTAACACGCGCCTGTCCAGTATATGGTACATACATGCATAGTGCGAATAGTGGTACTTCAAAGTCAAGGTATGTATATCCTGGAGTACCCTTCAACACTGCA
Organism: Laetiporus sulphureus 93-53; assembly: GCF_001632365.1. NCBI lineage: Eukaryota > Fungi > Basidiomycota > Agaricomycetes > Polyporales > Laetiporaceae > Laetiporus > Laetiporus sulphureus. The sequence goes on from NW_024468604.1 coordinate 53,539, forward strand.
AACCAGCATTTTATCAGTTCCACCGACGCGACAGCTAAGCGAGAGGCAGTACGCACCTGCGACGACAGCATGGGCAGCTATGCTTAGAAGCAGACGAACGCGACGCCAAGTTTTCCCTGCAGTCGTTGCATAGCGCGAGGCACCTAGTACACATCATCGCCACTGAATCGCTTCCTAGATGTGTCGCACTTACCGACAAGGCCAGCAGATGATGTCTCTCGGCTCAGCCGTGCAGACGACACAGTTTTGCCTCGCTTCCGCCGCGCCATCCTCCCGCACTGAGCTCTTCACTCCTCTTTGCTCGCGCACGAACGCCTGCCATTCGTCCTCCACGTCTTCGGCTGTGCCCCGCTCGGAAACTAGCCTGTTGTATCGACGCCGCGTGAGCGTGGATGCAGAGGTCATGTGTGCGAGCAGTAGCGGCGCCGACGTCGACGTCGCGACATCCTGCGAGAGGTCTGCATACAGACGTACAGTCTCCTCGTCCTCGCCGTCATCCTCGTCTTCTGATGGAGTGGACGGCACATTGTCGGCTTGCATAGGGTCCTCGTACTCCTCATCATCGTCGCTGAGAGGCTCTCCGCGCAGAAAGCGCCGGTACAGCTCTGCATCCTCGAGTTCGTCGTCATCTATATGGTCAGGGACCGCATAGATCGGCTCGCGAGGTGCAGCAGGCCGTTCAACATATGCAACTGCCCCAGGGTTCAGCTTAGTCCGGACGTATGCGTAGAGCCTGTTCGTCAGGCGCCGCGTCGTTTTGAATGCAGTAATCAAGAACATGGCGAATGCCTTGAACCAGCTTGCGTTCACCATGGTGTCCGCCCAGAGGTCGGCTCGCTGCGCCTGCGCCTTGACATGAGTGATCTCGTTCGCAAATCCTCGCTTGCGGATCCTCTGCTGCCCTTGCCGATCGTAAGCAGGTATGAGGGAGACTACACCGGAACGATCGATCTCGACAACGCCGCGGTCGTCAGAGGTGAAGCGGACGAGACCCGTGCCATCCGCGCTGGTCACGCCACCGACTTCGTTGCCCATCCCTGCCGCGCTGGTCGCCTCTAAGCTCGCCGTTCCTAGTCGGATGAGCGCAACCCCAAAGTCCTCGTCTAGCTTTGGCATCAGCGTCTCGGCGTGGCCAAAGAGCGGCCTCGTGATCGCGCCTTCGAGAATCAACTGAGTGAGGACATTGAGAGAGGCAGAAAAGATAACGGTCACGCAGAGCATGGACTCGACTACGCAGGGGAAGAAGTTGGTGAGAGGATAGGACGAAGGTGAGGTCCAGACGACAGAGTGGAAGTGGACAAGATTGAGAAGTGAGCAGATTGATGTAGGGATGAGCCGCAAGCGGCCCCACCTCTTCTTCACTTCGAGACAGTGGAGCAGTGTAAGCTGTACATACGTTAGCCACATCGGCTACGTACGGTGTGTATCTGCGTACCTGCAGAAGTGGGATCAACATAGTTATGATGACATGTTTGTTCGGTCTCGACGGAGCGCCTTGCACTTTGTCGGTGTGGGTGGATGACGAGGCATAGATATGCAGTTGGAACGCGAACGAAAACTAAGGTAAGGTGAGCTTAGAGCGTTGTCAGTGGCCAAGCTTGCAGTGACTAACCAGGTTGAATGGCGCATTGTGGTTAAGATGCAGCCCTTCCAGCCCACTTGTGAGAGCACCAATGGCGAGCGCGATGCAAGTAGATGTGAACGTATGCCAACATATATCCTCCATCTCCTTCTGCGCTACCCACTTGCCAACCGCCTGTACTGGCCCCCACTGCCATGACGGATAGAGCTGCGATGCTTGCAGGAGCAACACAAACCAGACGAAGAGGGATTTGAGAAGGAGATAGATGGACGGGATACGGAATAGCGTCCTGGAAGACGTGGAGGACAGATCAACTGGGAAGAAGAGGCCAAGAACAGCCCTATTGAAGGGCCAGCGGCCACGGCCACGACCGTGACCGCGATAATGATGGACAGCGTGGAGCCGCACAGCCAGCGGGTTGCGAGGAGGCACGACGATGTTGTGAATCCGATTTAGAACGAGAGCCTAACAAATCTGAGAGCCCGTCTAGAGGAGTCTGGCATGATTTGCCTCACCATAACGAACAAGCCGAAGAAATAGCCAGAAGTGATGAAACCAAGAGGACCGGGCATGGGTGTGATGGCATTGATGAGGCCTACGGAAGGCTGGTCGACTCCGGGACTGCGAGCACGGCCAGCAGATACATCGGCGAGGGCACGGTTCCGCGCGACCGATTCTGGGTTGATTTGGTTGAGGATGTCATCGAGCCTGCGTATCCGAGCGAGAGTACGAGATGGGATTCCGAGAATATGAGAAGCGACCTTTACAGTAGCGTTGTACAGCCTTGATCGCTCTGTGCCGGCATTGATTGAGGTGGTGGGGTCCATCTTCAGTGCAGCATGAACGGGGAGAACAGTGGAATCTAGAGGGGAGGCTCGTCGTCCTCGGTGGACATGACGAGTTGGGACACAAGTCCGTACTGGTCATAAGCGCCCATTCTAGCCGGGTCGTACGGTCATTTACTACGCTGATCGACCTTTTGATCCGAACTCGACGACTGCCGACCACTCTCATACAAATATGTTGTTAACTAATCCGTGAGTTCCGCATCTGCGCTGACTGTGTAGCTGCATCGAGTAAATCGTCACACATCGAGTCCCTCGTCGGTGGCGATGTCTTGCTGAACATCGACTCCCCGCGAGTCCATCGGGCACGCGATTTGCACAAAGCAAGTAGGGATATACCGAGGCTGATACACCATCTATGCAATTTTGACAGTCTATCGTGGTCGACAACAACGACGTGACCAACGCATACATGAAGACACCGGAACCATGCCAGAAACAGGGTCAGCGCATATCGTGTGCGAGCAGTTGCGTGTACTTACCTTCGCATATAGGGAATCAACCACCTTCCCGACTTGCTCGAGAGTGTCAATAGCAGCACCATATGTATTCTGAATCGGAATCAAATGCGTTCAGCATGTACGCAGATTGGATAATAAGGTCCTTACATCCGCCTCCGATTCACTGAATACAATCAGGCAACCGCGGCCCTGATCCAGCACTCCGTGGAAGACCTTATCCAGGATCATCTGTGAGAGCCTGCGAAAAGGATCGGTGTCGTCAGCGTTGCATTTAGTGATACATCAAAGAGCGGGCCGAGAATGACATACTTGACCTCGACAGCTTGCCTGCCCTGCTCGACTTGCTTCGCTACGTAGTCCAGCTCAACCACAGAATACGGCTCAACGATCCGGAGGAGATTCTGCTCAAGGAGCTTGTCATACAACTCTGCAAGGTGTGTACGGATCGTTGGGTCGGAGGATAGTTCTGAGTGCGGCCACGTTAAGATGAAATCAAACTGTCAGTTGCTAGAGGCAGCTTACCGTGTTGATAGTCCTTTAGTGCCTTCTCAAACTCGGCCAGGTTTCGTTGCTGATGTGCACGAGCGATAGCGCGCATACTCTCCACATCTCTTAACTGTGCATATTTCGATGCCAGCTTGATTGAAAGCAACGATGTAACGTCTTCTGGCTATCAACCATTTCAGCAGGCCGAACGTTTTATCCATGTCTCCTGTAACGTACCAAATTGAGCATGATTTTACACAGCAACATATACTTGAGTGCCGAGAGAGCATCTGGGTCGCCTTGCGTACTCAGGTTCTCGAACGTTTCGAAAAAGTACGAGTATGCGGTCGTATAGTCCTTGTCTTCCGCATGGAGGATACCAGACTGCATGTCAAGACGTGCTTGCAAGTGTGGTGGGCAATATATTGAATTGGCAGCAGTCCGTGCAGAAGTGAGGGCAGCCTGTAATGCAGAATTTTTTCATGCAATAATGTAACAGGGCGGCCGGCGCACGACGAACCTTCGCCTTAGCCAAGTTACCGACGCCCCGGTAGACCCTACTTTCTTGCAGGTGCACTTCTGTCAGAATCATCTTGTCGTCTAAACGCTTGAGTTCTGTGAGGAGGGTGTCGATGAGGGCGAGGGCAGGCTTATACTGGGACGCGTCCAACTGGCTATATGTGCATGTTAGTCAAGTATTGCCCCTCACGGTCACTCAGAGGATACTGCATGCTATGTTGGGAGTATATGTATGCGTGCAGCTCACTCACAGTCCAACCAGCCGGATCTCCAAGCTGTGCTTGAGAAAAATACGCTTCTCCCGCTTCGCCCATTCAATGTTCTCCGTCAAGACATCGATCTGGATTTGTTGGCTGTCAGGTATCGTGTTGAAGCAGTCCAGCACTGTCCGGACTACGTGCACACAATGTCAACGATCTATCGCAGCACGCAAGTGCAGTTCGAACATACTGAGCTTCGCGGTCTTTGCCTTCGCCGTTGATGAGACAAACGTACGTGCCAGGTGGATCACGTCGGCAACACCCTTTGCATTGCTATGGAACAGTTTAGGTTGTCAGTCATTGCATGCGATCGATGACCTCACTTCTGGTCCCTGTACACCTCCGCAAGCTTAACGAGAGCGGAATCCTGAAGACGGAGTTGCTTCTCTCTATCCTCCGCCGCGACATACTGGTCGATGGGCGACGCTGCTTCACGTAAGTCTGCAAGAAGTGGCTGCGAACATGGTGGCAAACTGACTAATGATCTCCTTCAATAACGTCTCCGCTTGCTGAGGGTTGGAGGACGCAGCGGACTGCGCCTGTTTGAGGAGTTCCTCCTTCGCGCTGGTGCTCGAGGCCATGGTGAAGGTTTGGGTACAAGGATGAAAAAGAAATTGAGAGGAATGCGAGATGGGTGAGGGCGCGAAGGTGACGCGTCTCGGTGCGTGCGAACTCTGATTGCACTGACGCGTCGACGGTGGCTTGAAGTCCTCTCTTCGCCACCGTATGTTACCTCCTTCCTCCCTCTCTTGTCTATAACCATGCCAGACGACGTTGTGCTTCCCATCCCCAACCTCGGGCTTCCGCAGAATCTATTCGTCCTCTCTCAGCCAAAGCTCCCGCACCTGCACGAGAATGCGCGCAAGGAGCTCCTTGCAGGCATTCAGGCCGATCGTACGTGTGCACCACCTTTAATCTTCTTCAGGAGAATGCTGAACATATCCATCATACTTGCATGCGCAGAAATGGCACCATACTATCGTTTAGTAACAGCTGCGGGCGCGTTACCGCTAAACCAGTCGCTGCTTGACACGATGGAGCAGGCGAACAAGGAGGAGCTCGAGAGGCTCGACAAACGCCTTGAAGAAGCAAAGGAGACTGAAGGAGAGTCGGACATCGCAGATGCTTTACAAGCCCGCGCGAATCATCTCACGCGAATTGGTGACAAGGTGCGCGTGTTCGTCTCGCCTCTTGCGATGCGCACACGCAGACCTATATCCTCAGGAGAGAGCAGCAGAAGCACAAAAGCTGGCATTCGAAAAGACTGCGGGAATGGGCTCGCGAATAGACATCGTCCTGACGCTCGCTCGCATTGGCTTCTTCTTCGGGGACTTCGACGTGATCAAGGACAACCTTGCACAGGCGGAAGAGTGCGTGCAACTGTTGTGCTGCTACTATTCCAGTATTGACCGTACTCACAGGTTGATTGAGAAAGGTGGAGACTGGGATAGGCGGAACCGCTTCAAGGTATATCGCGGGCTACACCTGCTGTCGATCCGGCAGTTCAAGCGCGGCGGAGAACTGTTGCTGGACGCGCTTTCGACGTTCACCGCAACTGAGGTCGTATCCTACAACGACTTTGTAGCATATACGATCATCGCGGGTGTGTTGACACTCAAGCGGGTTGACTTGAAGAAGAAGGTGCGTCAATGAAAACTGAGCTGGACTGTTCTATGACTCACGCATTGCATCAGTTGATCGAGGCACCGGAAGTTATCCAAGTCCTGCCAGAGCTACCGACGCTGTCAGACCTCATGAAGAATCTGTACGGTTCGCATTACGACAAGTTCTTCGTTGCATTAGGTATGGGGCTTCTCATACGGTGTAACGTTGCATTTGCTGACGCGAACACATCTCCCACAGCGACGTTGGAACAATCACACCTCATTCCTTCTCGCTTGCTCTCACCTCACGCACGTTTCTACGTTCGCGAAATGCGAATACTCGCGTACAGCCAGCTTCTCGAGTCGTACCGCAGCTTGACATTGGACAGCTTGGCGCGTTCGTTCGGCGTGAGCGTGGACTTTGTTGACAGGTACGCGCAGTCTTTAGTTCGTGACGTGATGTTTCTCATGCTCAACCCGACATAAATTCAGCGAACTGTCGCGATTTATTGCTTCGGGGCGCCTTCATTGCACGATCGACAAGGTGAACGGCGTTGTCGTAACCAATCGGCCGCCGCTGAAGAATGCGCAATATGAGACTGTTATTCGACAAGGCGATATCCTGCTCAATGCTGTGCAAAGATTGAGTAAGGTGCTCTATTGAGTAGAGGTATTATGATAGTGTATCGTGGTTGTATTTGATCGTTTGAACGATGCGTCTTCATTTGTTATTTGTGATCCGTTGGACAATGAGCTTGGCCCTATTGAACCCTCCCGGACACAAATCACGCCGCAGAGCAGCACAGCACTGCGTCTTATAATTTCATCATTTCATGTCGCCCAAAGAAGAGATGTATAGATGCGATCAATATGTAAGAGTTTCTATTCCCGCCCTCGGAAGCGCCGAGGTGCAGTGCTGCTCGCATCTCTCTTTCTTTCCTTCGCTCACTCTGTTCCTCTTCTCCTTATCCTCCACTGCAATCAAGGCGGACAAACGCGCAAGATCACCAACTTTTTCCCAGGAACACTGAGACACTACGGGCCTGACATTATCTTGAAAAGAAGTCCTCGCGTACCATAATACGCCGTCATGGACGCCATAGTCCCTCCCGAAGTCACCGCAGAGTTGACCCAGATCCTCTCCAACCTGGTCCAGGGAGACAATCAGCTTCGTTCCAAGCAAGTCCTATCACACTTTGAGAAGAAAATTCGCTCACCTGTTTGCAGTGCTGAAAAAGCGGTCAACGATCGTCTCGCGCAGACGCCAGAACTGTACCTTCTCGCGCTCGCGCAGTTCTCGACGAATGCAGATACTATTGTGGTGAGTTTATTTCTTACTCTAAAGTACACCTCTTCTGACGGTCTTAGATGAGGTCTTTCTCTCTCGTGCTCCTTCGTCGCCTACTATTCCGAGCCTCGCCGACGACCCATCTCTCACTCTATGACCATCTGTCATCGCAAAGCCTCGCCACACTCGAACGCATCCTACTTCATTCATTGCTTCATGAGCCTTCGCCCGTTGTTCGCCGCAAAACTGTCGACACCGTGGCTGACCTTGCTAATAATGCTATGCAACGAGGTAGACCATGGCACGCCCTTCAAGCACAGACATTCACCATGGTCGATAACCATGATTCAATAACGCGTGAAGCAGCGTATCGCATCCTTTCTCAGTCCCCCAACCTAATCATCGACTTGCGCTTGGACGTAGTTCTCAGTACGCTCCAGAAGGGCTTGGAAGACGCGGAGAGCATCGAAGTGCGTACATGTTTGTCGTTACGTGCCAGACTAACCATTATTTAGGTTCGCCTAGCTGCATTGCGCGCTGCAGTTCAGTACCTGTCTACCTTAGACGTAGCTCAGCAAGCACAAGCGCTTTCGCTGCTGTACCCGATGCTTAACACCCTCCCCAGTCTTCCACATACACATCTCCCCGCATTCCTCTCCGCGCTTACTCCTCTCACATCGAGCCATCCCACACTATTCGAGCCACATCTCCATGCACTTCTCTCTTTCCTTCCGCCGCTAATCGTCCCTGCCGTAGATGCGGGCCCTACGCCCACCGTCGCGCGCCCGAATCCTGCTGGAGGCAGCAGCTTCGTGTTCCCGCCGCCTTCACAAAACGGCAACGGGAAGAGTAAGGCGACAGTGGAGGAGCACGAGAGCGACCACGAGGAGGAGGAAGTGCGCAAAGCGGCGCTTGAGTTCATGGTGAGTCTGACCGAGGCGCGCCCGTCAATGGTTAAGCGCGTGGATGGGTGGACCGCAGTGATGGTCCGGGGATGCCTGGAGGGCATGGGCGAGATACCTGAGGACGAGACTGATATCTGGTTGGAGGCGGATGTAAGTAATTTCCACGTGCGCTCTATATCTGCAGTCCCTGAATTTGTTGTCCATAGCCCTTGGAGGACCCAACAGACGATACCTATCCTCATGTGTACGAGCAGGCCATTGATCGTATCGCGTGTGCTCTAGGCGGTAAGGCTGCCTTGCCGCCCGCGTTCCAATACATCCCTGCCATGCTAGCGAGCTACGATTGGAGATTACGCCATGCTGGCCTCATGGCTATTGCTGCAATTGCGGAAGGCACCAGTAAAGTAATGCAACATGAGCTGGGGAAGGTCATCGAGTCAGTCCGCTTGACATATATTGCGCAACGGCAACCGTGATGACGTATTTGCAACAGCCTCGTAATTCCAATGTTCAATGATCAGCATCCTCGCGTGCGGTATGCTGCGTGTCAATGCATGTCAGTACCTTTCTCGGGCATGTTAGAACATTTTGACATAGTTCACGATGTATAGCGGACAATTGTGCACCGACCTCGAGGTACGCATGGCTGTAGCGACTGAAGCCGCGACCATTCCATGTCAAGCGCATGAACTAACACATTCTCCGCAGGAAGTTATACAAGAGAAGTTCCATCAGCAAATCTTTGGCGCGCTTATACCAACTCTCGAAGCTCGGGAACCTCGGTGCGTATTGCTCGCCTGGCAAACGGTTCAGAACACATTTGTCATTGTCGTTTTCTCGTTCCTGGATCTATTTCATTCTCCCAATTATCGCGCATTGCAGGGTCGCTTCGCACGCCGCCGCCGCCTTGATCAACTTCTGCGAAGGCGTGGAACGCGAGACTTTACTGCCGTACCTAGATCCGATTGTCGAACGTCTGCTCAAACTGCTCAACCCTGGCTCTGGCGCACAGCCGCAACGATATGTCCAGGAACAAGCAATTACTACGCTGGCCATGGTCGCTGATGCCAGTGAGGCGACGTTCGCGAAGGTAGGCGTGATTGGGTTCACTATCACCCGTCCGATGTGTCATGAGTTTCAGCTCATACGAAGATCATGTTTCCTAGCACTATTCGGCGATAATGCCATTGCTTTTGAATGTGCTTCAAAATGCGAACAGCACCGAGTACGCCAAGTTGAGAGTCAGGGCCATGGAGTGTGCTGGACTAATAGGTAATCGTTAAATCACGTTTCGACCCGAATGATTCCTCATGTCAAGTTTCATCGTTGACATTAGCGATTGCCGTTGGTCGTGACGTTTTCAGGCAAGATGCTAGCCGATTCATCGAGCTGCTGATGCGTATTCAAAGTACGTCGTTTTGGACTGTCTTTGAGCTCATTATACAAAGTCCTGATGTACGAGCATAGACAGTCCGGTCGATCCGAATGATACAATGCTGGGTCATTATCTTATTGCGACGTGGGCGAAGGTCTGTCAAGCAATGGGTCAGGAATTTGAGCCCTATCTACCAGTGGTCATGCCCCCACTGCTCATCGCCGCCAGTGCAAAGGCGGATCTGTCCATATATGGTTCGTGATCGCAGTAGACAATTTTTAGACGGCCACTCAAGTTTAAGTTGCCCAGATGAAGACGAGGAACATGAGGAGCAGGAGGGTTGGGAGACGATCCGCATGGATGGCCAGCAAGTTGGTATCAAGACGTCAGCGCTCGAAGAGAAATGCCAGGCGTTCGAAACGTTGGTAATCTACGTGTCGACGCTTGGCGTTCGCTTTGCACCATACCTATCCCAGACTCTGGAACTGGTTCTCCCGTCTCTGCGGTTTTATTTTCATGAAGGCGTCCGAGAAGCATGCGCCATGTGAGTGTTCATGCTTTCTCGACTGGTACATGACACCAGAACTGACGCTCGTACTGCAGGTTGATACCGATGCTGGTCTCTTGCGGAAAGGCGAGCTCGACATTGACGGACCAGATGGTCTCAGCTACGTTCTCGCAGCTTGTGAACTGCATCGCGAGTGAAACCGACTGCTCCTTCCTCGCGTCGTTATACAAGTGCTTCACCGATGGGATGCGCGCGCTCGGTGGACCATCAATGCTTGCCCCACAGATCCACGACGGCATTATGGAGGCAACAAAGCACCAGCTGCAGGGAATTGCGGACAAACGCAAGGCGCGTGCGGCCCGGCCGGCATCGGACCTCGCGGATGAGAAGGACGACCTGATGTTGCTCGAAGAGATGGAGGACTTCGCGCTGGAAGACATGGCAAAGATGCTGATAGCGTTCGACTCGAACCATCAGCTCCTGATTGCCGTATCGAGCGTGCGGGATTTGGGGCTGCAGCTAGGGCAATGGGAAAGCGAGGACGAGGGTGGTGCGGAGGGATGAGGACCAGATGACGGTCCGTGCAATTAGTATGATGTGGGGAAATATCATTGCTTTCTATCTGCTGTCTGGTCCGTGCTATTCACTAGATATTGTCGCGATAGATACATTTTCGTCAGCGGGAGGATTCAAGTGTTGTTATGTATCTTACCGGATGCTCATTGTAGCTGAATAAGAAAGAACCTGTTGTTGTTGTAAATTGGATAGAGGTGAGTTCCACAGCATGCATAACAATACTTTTCCACTGCAAGAATTGTGAAGCAATAGTGATAATAATATTAAGCTTAGCCCTGTAAACAATTTGTGACGAAATTTTAAATTATTCCACAGTATGTGCAATTAGTGTTGCCACGGTCTGGTCCGGTTTGGTTTGGTGTGGCTATGATGGCTCCCGCCTCACCAATGGCTCGGCTAAGCTCCAATCGTAACAGCTAACCCACAGTTTGGTCTGGCGTCGGCTCAGTCATGGCTGTAGCTGTGGCTACATCCCAAATAGATAACAGTAAGTGTGTCACGGTGCATCATAGATCCTGCCAAAAGGCAAGGAAATGGCTGCAAGGTGCTAGCCATGCTCAGTGACCTGCACAAATACCAAAATAAGGGCCTGCCACAAAGGGTCAGGCTAAAAAGGCATGCAGTGACATGCAGCCTGCAAAAAGGGGCTCAAAGGGCCCTTAGCCTTATATCACACAAAGAGGGGGTAATGGCTTGTAAAGCTGCATGAAATAGATGAATGAAACTGGGGATACGCAGCTTCCTCATGGATACTTATATACATGCAGGTAGGGACCTCAGTCACTATACTAAGGTAAATACGCCTGACACCTACATGTGAACATGATACCATAATCGGCTAGGTTCTGGTAGCTACTATGGCAACTATCTACAAAGGCCATGATTATGCCGAGGTAATCCTATTTCATCCAATGGGATAATTGCCTGAAGGTGATGCCACTATTTGAGTAGCAAAGTGGTGTGGCACAGATTTTCCCCACAAAGTCTGCATGTGACTTTTCTCATGCCACAGATCACGTGCTTCACCAATATCTCATGTCACTCAGCCACAGACATGACACGTAGAGATCAGGTGACAGTCCACATCACATGTTATGGTCCAGACTCGTGAATGATATGGTCGGACCTGTCTATTCCAGGATATAATAGAGGTGTTGGAATATCAAGCCTAGCTATACTTAAGTATGGACTTATCAGCTGGTATTTTCTTTTCTGTACTTATCAGGTGTTAGCATCCGTAAGACTTTTCACCCACTTCGCTCGTTCTGCGGGCTTCAGTCCTTCTATCATCAAGGAGCTGAAGCCTGTGAGTACTGATACTGTCCTGCATGAATGCAGCTTACATACTGATGTATCGTAGTTGACTCTAGGTACATACTACTAATATAGTCCTTTTATCATCAAGGAGCTGAAGCCTTTGACTCTAGCATGTGTCCTCCTGTCCACTCCTCTTCCATCCGTTTACAGGTTATGAGCCCCGCTGGCCATTACAAGATGTCGCTCAGCAATCACGAATCGTCAGTCAGGATCCCCCACCTTGCGGAAGATGGATTGAACTGGGTGCTCTATAAGGAGCAACTCAGGTCCGCCGTGACGGCAAAAAAGCTGGCGCGATATCTCAATGGCCGCGACAAGGAGCCTACTGCACCCACGGCTCCAGGGGTGGATTCCGACACAGACGAGGCATACGCGGACGCGTACAACACATGGGCAGCCGGACATGAGGCGATCAAAACAATTCTGTACCAGACGCTACCGGAAACACTGAAATTCCGGATTATTCCCGAGAAGAAGGCGTCCAGAGCTTGGAAGATAGTCAACACTGAGTACGACAATCGCGGTGACTTTGTCCAGGCTGAACTGCTCCGACGCATGCATGCTCTCCGCTGCACTGAGGAGAAGGACCCTCGACTGACCCTAGATAAGCTCCAGAAGCTTAAGGCCGAGTTCACGACAGCTGGTGGTGTTCTTGACGACAAGCAATATCAAGTGCTCATCATCAGCTGCCTCCTAGAGTCTTATCACCCCGTCGTGCGCACCATCCTCTCAGCTGCTCACCTGGCTTCCATCCAGGCTACTGGCACCACCACGACTCCCACTCCCACCATCACATCTGACGAACTCTTACACCAGATCTACTCAGTCACACGCGACGAGTTTACCCTGGACGAGTCGCAGAGCACTGCAGAAGACTTCGCGCTCATGACGAGATCAGGTGACAAGGACGTGAGGAAGACGTGCAGCAATTGCAATAAGCCCGGCCATCTGAAAGCGGACTGCTGGATGAAAGGTGGTGGAAAAGAGGGCCAAGGGCCACAGAGCAAGAACAGAGGGAGGAAGCACGACAGGGGCTCAGGGGGTGCCAGTGCGAATGCAGTGACAACAGGCAATGATGAGGCGTTCGCATTCGCCATTGCGACTGATTTTTTGAAGGTCGAGGGAGTGAAGCTCCCGAAGCTCACCCGTATCCTCGATTCAGGTGCAAGCTGACACTTCAATCCGGTACGCTCAAATTTCACCACATTCCGGGAGACCAAACACAAGCCGATCACGTCAGCTGACAGCTGTGTCTTTTATGCCACCGGTGAAGGTGACGTCTGCATCGCTACTATGCACAAGGGAAAGACAGTCAAGTTTACCCTATCTATATACTGGGAGCCGTTAGCCCCTAACGGCCATGCTCAGAGGGCCCTCCATAGCACATTCAATTCTTGTGCTATGCTCTTCAAAATACCCTCATCTGAAAGCCAGGCTTCGAATCTATCTATATACCGGGAGCCGTTAGCCCCTAACGGCCATGCTCAGAGGGCCCTCCATAGCACATTCAATTCTTGTGCTATGTTCTTCAAATACCCTCATCTGAAAGCCACGCTTCGAATCTTGGAGGCCCCAAAGGGGCCCCAATGCCCAGTTGAGCGGAACGGGCGCTGTAGGCTTCCCAATCGGGCAGGTTTCCTCACGGTGGTGGTTTGGTCAATATTGGTCTTTTTAAGACCCTCAGTTACTTCTATCACCTCGGTTTTGTTGGGGCCCCCTCGCTCTACATCTCAAGCACCCAGCTAATTAAATTCTCATTATTCCGCAATTTATTTGTGTTTCTACGGGATGCCCTTTCGACTCAGTCGGTAAGCGCCCGTTATGGTCCTGGTGACTTTTTGCTTTTTTCTCTCGTGCATTGCAATCCGCTCGCTTGTCGGTGCTGGGGCCCCCTAGCAATACATCTAAATGACTCAACTGCAAAATTTCGAGTCCGTCGGTACTGTTTTCAAGGCTCCACGACGTGCCCTTTCACCTCATGTGCACAGCGCGTCTGACTCCCCGATCGGTGAGTGTGCTCGCGTCGTCCTCCCCTCATCTTCCTTCGACCTCATTCATGTCTATCTCCTCCCATTTACTCTCATTGTCTTCTGCTTAGGTTAGCATGGCGCCCGCTCTCAATTTTCAGGTGAGTATTAGCCTTCATTCGAACGATATTGACTCTTCAGCGAACAAGCGCGCGCGCGCGCTCTCTACAGCACCCACCTCCTACCAACCACCACCTCCTTCATTCACCACCGGATGCTCCCCGTCCACCACCACCGAATTCTCCCCATTCTCCACCACTGGATTCTCCCCACTCAAATCGATTCTGCAGGCCTCCCACATCTGCCATGCATGCACGCCATCACCCGATCACAACGGCTTGCGAGTGAGTAAACGCATGCAAAACACGGCGATGGGTCGGCGGCGACGCAGGAGGAGGGCAGTCGTTGGGTCTCAGGGAGCACGTATGTGGGCTAGAGCGGACGTAGGGTGGGTTGGGACGCTATACTAGGTGAGCCGCCGTCGCTCTCGCCCTTCTACAGCATACCGGGCGTGCGCTCGCATCCCTCACGCAAACATTCCGTGTCGTTCGTTCGCCGCTACCACATTCCCTGCACCCAACGAGATGACTCCACCACGTACGGCCACGCTATCATCGCTGTCAACGTAGCGTCACGAATGCGCTCACGTCTACAAGGCCGGCCCACCGTCGCCAGCGGCGCCACAGCAGGAGGGCGAGGTGGGGATCTCACGGAGCGCATAGGTGGGCGAGAGTGGACGTAGGCGGGGTCATTTGCACACACCAGGTGAGTCGCCGTCAGTCTGTATCGCGCGCTGCACCGCGGCGCATTCACTCAGTTCAGCTCGCCGCGCATGGCACCCCGCTGTCCGGATTCATCCACGACGAGCGAAAGCGCACATGGACGGCTTGTGCAGCTCACCCCGCCTCACGCTCCGCCGGTTGCCTGTCTGCTCTCACCTTACGGCCACTCACCCCCTCCTGTCTCCTTCACCACCACGCGGTGCAAACGCGCCGCCGATGCTCGAGGACGTGCCGTGCCACATCACGCTCTGCCAGTCGCCCGTCTCTTCTCGCAGGTGAGTCGCAATCGCTCGTTATCGCACGTCGCCCCAGGGCGCATATACTGACCTTCCAGACATCTCCCCCCTTATTCGGCTACCCCTGCGTGCTCTGCTTACGTCGAAGATACATGAACGAGCTCATGCGAGACGTCGTGTGCCCGTCTCTTCTCGCTCTATGCAGCGACCAGCCGGCTGCTCACGCGTGCTTCACCACTACGGCGTCTGAGCCCGCCGCGTTTTTCATTCACCGCCACCGCCTTACCGATGCCCAACGCGTCGAGCCCTTCACGCAGACCCACCCCATCCACCGCCCACTCCCTCGTCCGATCCTATCTATATGCCAATGGCTCCAAGCCCCTTGGAGCCATGGATTTTGTTTTCAATCTATGCAATTTAATTGAGACGTTATAGGCTTGTGGACACCCTCAACAGCAAGCTCGGCATCCCATTGGTCCGGCGCAACTGCGGCGCAACTCTGATGTTGCGTTCCGATCGCTCGGCGCCGTCGGCAATCTCCTTGGTATCCTCGTGAGGTACTGTCACAGACAACGTTGTCCACCTCATCTTACACGATAGCTCTGTCTTGCGCGGCACTTGCGCAGGCTTGTTTCCCTTCTTCCCTACACTGTCGCCCGTTTCTGGACCCGGCGCAACTGTATTAAGCGTTCCCTAGTTCATTTTTTCCAACCTCTCCTTAGGCGCCCGTTCTCCAGCACCTTTTCCAACACTTTGTGGCCAATCTCCGCTTGCGCCAGGTATAAGGCTGTTGCTACGGGTTATACACCGTTCCAACGTTGTTATCTGGGTATCGGCATGGCTAGAGGGTGTACGGTTGGTCGTTGGAGGTCAGACAAGGTTGGGAGCACGACTGGTGAGAGTTCTTTCATCGTTTGTATTGCTTACCAGGCTTGTTTTGTGATGTAGAAGCTGTGATACGGAGTTATACTCTGTATGACGGTACATCTGGCAGGTTTGGTTCATCTTTTATTCATCCAGTGATCAGGATGGCAGCTCTCTATCGGACCTCGGTCTGTTCAGGTAAGTGTGGTATTCCTTC